>NW_020448764.1:1007634-1074192 GCF_003343035.1 Apteryx rowi
GCTTGTATTCCGCGATAGCTTGTATTCCGCGATAGCTTGTATTCCGCGATAGCTTGTATTCCGCGATGTTACATTGAGAGATGCTGGAGGCTCTTACCTTTTGAAGTAGTCTTTGCAGGCTTTAGAAGATGCACATTAAAAAGTGGATTTAGTTTTCTATGAACTTCCACATTAATCTACAAAACCCACTCCATCGTTAATATAATGTTATTTTTAAGTGGTATGTAGCTGTTCTGGCCTGATGATTAAAAAATACTGCCCATAAGATGCAGAACCTCCCTGGCTTGTGTCAAGCTCAATTGAGGGGTGTTTTGAGCTGTCCAACTTCTGTTTTGATAGAATTAAAATATAACTGTTCTTTGGATATATAGGATGCATTTTTCAAAAGTGCATAGTATTCGTGCTCCTTTGTAAGCTTAACAGATAAATCTCTGAATTGGTCTGAAACTCTGGGTTCTGAACTGATCTGAAATCTAGTAGTTCATCTGTTTTTTTTAATGCCTATTTTTGCTTGTGTAGGATATTGGTCGTGTTACTGAACCTCCTAAGATAAATGAGGCAGTGAGTGAAGTTTACATCACTTACAACAGCACTACTCCTTGCCAGATAAACAAGTTGAACTATACTTCTCTCATTGTATTTCACTGCAGCCAAGGAACTAGTCTGGTAAGATACCTATGAAAAACTTATGTTGATCCTGGAGTGCAGTGGAAAATGGGTAGTAACCAGTGAGAATGTTAGCTTTGCTTATAACTAAATCAAGAATTTGTTTCTAGCATGTAAGAATGGATTAACAAGCTTGTCTCATACTTGAGCAAGGAATATGCTTGGTATTTATAGACTTAACTGAGCAAAATTTCAGAGTTACATGATCTTTAGGTTTGGGAGTATCTGATTATGATGGTTTTGGGGATCAGATTCCTCTGAAGGAATGTACTGGTTACTTATTGTTGACATTAAACTTAATGCTGTCTTGTACTGTGCCTTGATCCAAAAGCTTGACCTTTTTCTGTAAGCTAACACAATAACTTTACACAGTTATACGTGTTTTTATCTATGAAATATTTGCCCTATATTGTAACTCTTTCCATAATTACACAGCTTTAAAAATCTGCTTTTAGAGACTTAGTTTTTTGTTCAGGGCTGATATCTGAACACTATGACTATATAAACCTGACATGTCCTGAATTTTTTTACTGCTTTTGTTAAAGCATTCAGAGGAAGCACTTTATGATGACTGACAAACTAGAGCTTGTTGGAGATGCTCAGTAGAACCATTGTCCATCAACATGGGAAATGAGCTGAAATCTGGGCAGCTCTGAAAATAACACAGCCTGCATCTGTATTTTTGTTTAAAATATGGTGATAAAGGAAACAACATTCTGTCCTGACCTGAACTTGGTGAACTCTTCAAAATGTTCCCTACCATGGACCAACACAGCATTTCATTTTTGTTCCTGCTTTCAACTAAGCTGAACATCAAAATCTTAACCCTAATTAATAAGAATTTGCCTGCTTCAATTCGAGTGTTTTCTGAAGCTAGGTAGAAAGTACTTTACCTGCAGCTTTTTTTTTTTTAGTACTAGTTGTAATACTGAGATGACAAATTAGCCCTGCCATTAGTGAAATCTAACCTCAGTAATAACTGAGGTTAACTTTTTTGTTTAAAACAAAAAACAAACAAACAAAAAAACCCAGAAAACCTAATGTCTCTTGCTATGTTATTTGGTAACAGGGCAAGCCGAAGATGATAAGGAAACTTGACTGCAATTTTGTGTTTGAATGGGAAACTCCAGTTGTGTGTCCTGATCAAGTGAAAACTTCAGGTTGCTCTGTGACTGATGAACAATTACACTATACTTTTAACTTGACCAGCCTTTCTGGAAGATCATATAAGGTAATGCATTCTAGTGGCATGATCATATTGCTCATCACTATCAACATTTTGAAGCTGAAGCAGAGGGTTTGACATCTTCTCTAGGGTGTGAAAGGAGACTGAAGAGCATGCTGCAGCTTTGGTCAGTGTTCATATTTGTTTGCTGTCTAGCAGAGGAAAAAGACATTAGAATGCTGTCTTTTTTATTTTTGAGAGGTAAATTCATGAGTCCCCTGATGGGGAAGGAGGGTGGAACTCTTCATGTGAGGCAGAATTTTGACTTGGTCTTGAATGTGGAAAAAGTTCTACTGAACAGGTTATATCCTTGGCCCTGTGGGTATACTTGGTCTGCAACTTTGCCATTAAATGAAGGTCAGCCTTGCAAAATTAGTTCCAATTTCTCCACCTGCATTTTGCAAATATTGTATGAGACTTGGCTCAAAGCTCTTAGGTAATACTTTGCAAGTATTGACCGCAGGCTGTAAAAGGCTGTCTTGTTGATGATGCTTCTGGGTGTCTGCACAGGTGCTTTCTGGATCCAGTAGTTACCATGTTGGTGTGTGCAGTAAGGCAGCAGACATGCCCCAGGGGAAATGCAAGGATGGGGCTGTGTGTCTGATCTCGGAAAATGGTGCGTCATCCTTTGGAAATGTAAAAGAAATGAAAATGGACTATAGCCACCAGGATGAAACGGTCATCTTGCAGTATACAGGCGGTGATCGGTGCCCTCCAGGTGAGATCCAGCAGATCCACTCTTTACAGTAAAGACTTGTCAGCTTTCTTACCCTTGAATCAGAGTTTTGTGACAACAGGAGGGAAGCAATGTGGGTTTTGCATGCCTAAATAAAAACATGTAGTCCTGCTAAATCAAATGCATTGTATTAATCTGCAGCCTCAACAAATATTGGCTAAAAGGGAGTGCAGAGTGCAGCTTTTCTGTAGGGGTGATCATAACTAACTGTATACTACATCCTAATATTAAATTCTATGTTTCAGTGTTTGTTCTCTGCCTCATGACTGTTCTTAAATAGTATAGAAGTGCAGGCTTCAGATGTGGTGCTGGCTCTGGATATGCCTGCTCTTCCACTGCATGTTACTAAGTGAATGTACCCTTCTTTCTCAGTGACTGAAAAAGGGGAGCTTTGTGTGTTCCCCTTCAAGTACAAAGGGAAGAGCTATGAGGAATGTATTACGGAAGAAAAGAATAGACCGTGGTGTGCTACAACTGAAAAMTACCAGGGAGATGGAAAGTGGGGATTTTGTGGCAATGGTAAAAATTTCCTATATTTAATGTGTAATGATCTGAGTTAAGGCAGAGTTAGCCTTTATTTGTCTGGGACAGAAGACCACTGGTGTAATGTGATGGGAGGAAAGGATGGGGTGGGCAAGGGAATGTATGGCACAAACTTCACTTTATCCAAGTGGGTGAGCAAAGTAAAAGGAGAAACTGAAGCCTTTAGAAATTGAGGTTTTAAGTCATAAGTGGTGAATACTCTGCCTCGATGGAGGTCATCCATCTTGGAAGAAAGAGTTGCACAACTTTCTAAAAGTCATGAAAGTTAACCTAGGGAAGATGACTGCCATGTCATACCCATTTAGGTCTCAACTATGTTAAACAATACCCGGTTAAAACTTCTGCTCATATCTTAGAATTACAACGCTAAAAACTTTGCATGCCTGAAAACTTCTTGCAAGGTGTTGTTCTTCTTCCACCTCTCTTCCTTAGCAACTGGAAAAAAGGAATCTACCATTATCTTCATGTGTGATGAGAATGCTGGCAATGGGAGTCCACGCCTTCTGAGCGAGACACTTGGCTGTGCTGTGACATTTGAATGGAGGACACAGGCTGTTTGTCCTCCTAAGAAGATGGAGTGCAAGTTTGTCCAAAAACACAGAACTTATGACTTGAGAATGCTCTCTTCCCTGACAGGATCATGGATCTTTTTCCACAATGGAAACTCGTGAGTAACTCCCAGCTTGCTAATCAATATAGTTGAAGCTGTAAGATGGCATAGTGCTTCTGTTTTGGTCCCTGTTCAGGGTCTATTTAAACTTTTCAGTTTAAGTTGCTTCTAGTGTGTGAAAATTGTCAATGTTTAATACTGCATGTATTTATAAAAAAACCTGCTTTATCTGAAGAGGGTGGATATTTACCGTTTTAATCCTCACCCTCTCCCTCTATTGGTAACTCTTTAAAGGGTAAATAAATTTAACTTAAAAGCTTCTTGAAGGCTTTCTCTTTAAACTATCTTACTGAAGTTACTTTACAGTATAAATGCGACTTTTGATTTGTAATCAGGTTGAACATAAATCTTGACTCCCTTTTCAGATTGACTCAAACTTTAGACAAAATATTATGCCCTTAATTGGATCTTGTTTCTTCTACTGTGAAGGCTGAAACACATTTTTGGGCAGAAAAACATGCCAGTATGAACTTGAAGGAAAACATAAATGGCAGGCAGTCATCACCTCCTCCAGTAAATGAATAGAAATGAACTAGCAAGGATGAGAGCAGCTAATTCCATAATTTTGATAAGCTGTGGGGTGACAGAACTGTTGTTCACCACCTCACTAGCAGTTCTCTGTTCCAATAATACTTATCTGGTATAGAACTAAAAAAGGACACTTATTTAAGATAGAGCTGCAAGCTTTATAGCTGGGCAAAACAAACTTCTGGGCATCTTTAGACTCAGTTCACTGGTTGGTTCTGATCTAGGGCAGCTGGAAATTGGAACCAATCTGGTGTGTGGTAGTTTTACTTGAAAATGATGGTTAAAAATATTCTTCTGAACCTTAGCATGTGCTTTGTTTGTTCAGCAACTTGAGTATTTCATTTTCATTCAACTTGACTAGCTTTCAGTTAGGAAGCTATATAGTTTATATTTTGCCTTGTCCGTTTAGCCTAAATTGACTTTAAAGAAATTTTCTCTATCATGTTCTCTTTCTATAGGTACTATGTGAATCTTTGTCAGAGGGTGCATGAAGGACCCACAGGCTGCCCTGAAAGAGCCAGTATTTGTAGAAAAAGCAACAATGGAGATGTTCAAGTTCTCGGACTTGTTCATACACAGAAACTGAATGTGACAGGTATAGTTACTTGTTCCTGTAGAGAGCTATGAAATGGTTAAATATCACAACCTAACTATAGTGGTTATTGCTGTATAAAAACTTCACTGAAATTCTGAAATATTTCTTCCAGTGAACCTTTTGTGGGGGGGGACAACCCCAAAACAAACATAATGAAAAGTGCACGCAAAAAAAACCACCACCCAAAAAACCCACACCACACTACTACTTATATGGTGTTTATGTCAGGGGAACACACTAAAGCTGGTTAAACAGGTGAATTGTGGGAAGGAGAGTTATTTTGCTTACCCAATTTTGAAAGACCTGTTCTGTGTCCACTGAGCTTTTCTATTAAAAAGCAATATGTGAGGGAGATGATTAATTGGCTTCACCCTTCAGAAAAGGAGCAAAAAAACTTGATCTTATTTAAGTTTCCAGTTTAAGGACACTTTTTACAATTGCTGCTAAGTTTGCAAAAATGAGGGAGGTTTTGCAACCAACTTCAAAAACAATGGGGTGTAGTGAATGTGTTCACTGCCTAAACTTGTTTATAAATGGAATTTATTTACTCTTAATATGTCAAAAGAACTTCTTAAATTTAAATGTTGTCTATTCCCATACTGGTGACCTGAACATAGTACTATGTGAATGCAAAGGGTATGTTTGAGGAGAAATTTTTACATGGTCATCAGTGAAAACCTCAGACTTATCAAAGTGCTGTAACTGATGCATGGTTTATGAAAAATATTAGAAGTTAGTATTAAGTAATGAGCTCTGGAGAATGAACAAATGGAATTTGTGACAGCTGCTTACAAAATCCTTGAGTGTCACCATACATTTCTTCTAGGTGATACAGTGTATATCAGTTATTCCAGTGGGCAGGAATGCAGGAAAAACAAGAAAGTAATGACAATTATAGAATTGAAATGTGCAAAAACAGTTGGCATGCCCATGCTACAGAGGTGAGTAACAAATTAGTTTACCTGATCTTTATGGCTTATTTCTTTGTACCTCTTCATTAAACTGTAAGTCTCCAGGACAGTGACTGTCTTATGCTGGACAGCCCCAGAATTATCAGGTTCTGGYTGGTGACTTAAATGCTGCAATAATACAAAGGATCATGGTGGGTGGATTATTTTTTTCCCCCCCTGTACCTCCTACATAAAGAATGTGGAAACATTGTCAAGATTAACCTGAATAAGCAGGTAAGTAGATTGGTTTAGGAAAAGACATTTCTGTCTCATTACAGCCAGTAACTCACTGTATGGCTCCTCACTTCTGAATCTTTTTCCCTACCATAAGATTCTGACTTTATTGAATGAAAGACAGTGAACAAGGTGCCTGGAAAAAAGTCAGACTTGTGTGCCCAACTTCAAAAAACTGTGACTGGAAAAATGGATTTTTATATACCTTTTTGATCGTTTCAAAATTAGGAAGGAGAGCATGTACACATATCAACTTCTAACCAAAGGAGTCTGCTGGATAGCACTGTGTCCTCCTTCTGCTGTGCTGCTGTGTTCCCACTTTAATGCTAGCATAATGGTTTGTACCAGAACAAAGGCAGCAATGAAGTGGCCTCTATAGCGGCTCCATAAAAGGGATGATATTAGCTTGTCTCTGAAGTGGTGTACAAAGGGCCAAATACTCAGTTACAGTTAAGACTTAAATTCAGATAGGTCTCTGTCTACGTTGCATCTCCTGTRTCTTGGAAATTTTTAGACTAGAAACAGCATCCAGATTCTTTACTATCTTCTCTATTGCTTCCCATCTCCTTCCCCACAAGAAATGCTTTTGAAAGCAGCCTTACAAATGTAGGCATCTGAGTGTTACTTTCAAGAACTCATCTTTTGGTCTGTATTTGTAAGATATGCATCTTTTGGAGTTTTTGCACCTGTACACTTCCATAAACAGTTTTATTCTGTATTTATCTTAGATGACCTGGAAAAAAATCTAAGCATTTCACTTCCAAGTTAAAACTGATAGTGTCTTGGATCTTGTTTTCAATGTCAGTTATAGTGAACCACTCTTAACAACTTTGCCCAAACTTGCTATAGATAAGCCATTTAGCTAATAAAGTATGGTTTTGCTCCATTCCTTAATGATTTCAAGCTCTCTTGTTGCCTCAGTGCAGGTTACTTAACTAGAGTGTGTCCATTCTGTGAGGTGTATATGCATGATCACAAGTGTTTAGAAAGGCTGATGACTTTTTGTTCAGTCTTGTTTTGGTGAACTGCATATTGTTTGTAGAATTGGAAAACTGTACATGAGGCTCTGCAAGTGTCAAAGAACTAAGCTGCAAAATCTAACTACGTCATGTTTCTTGTCCTAGCTAAGTGAAGTACAAAGCTTTAACCTGCCAAGAACATTCTGACTTGTTAGCTAAAATATTTATGTAAAACCCTCTGAACTGACTTCTGAAACTTTAAGCGGGGAGCTTGTTCCTGGCTTGTGTTTAAGATTAAGTGGGGCCAAGGTGGTTTTAAGTCTTAGACTTGTAGAAAAGGTCAGTACAGCTCTTCTGCAGGTAGCCTCTCTTAGTGTGTTAGCTACTCAACTTGCTTACTGAAAGATGCTTAAGCAGGATATTTCATTCCTATTTCCCAGACTGATGTGCTATGTCTATTTACTTGGCAGGATTGATGAAGAAAACTGTGCTTACTACATCACTTGGGACACACGAGCAGCTTGTGCTGTTAAGCAGCAGGAGGTGGAGGTAGTGAATGGAACAGTTATTAATCCTGTAACTGGGAAAAACTTCTCTTTGGGGAATGTTTATTACAAGTAAGTAAAACAAACAAGAACCTTAGTYCTGTAGAACTCTACTGTAAGAAAAGAGACCTTGGTGCGACTATTCTAAGTTGCCTTAACCATTCCTAGCTGTTCCATGGAAATCCCACTAAATTTGCTGTCAGACTTGTACCAATGATGGACTTAGGGATCTGATTGATAGTGGCGGTCTTGCAGCTTGCTGCTGGACTTAAAAGCTCTGAGCGTGTCTGGGCATACTCAAGGTCAGTCTAAACCTGCACATACACTATCTTGATGGCAGAACTCTTAATGGTGGATGCTGAGTGAGTCATTGCTCTCTTCTGGAGTGCGTAGACATCAGTTCAGTGCCAAAGACCCTTATTTGTACCTACACTACTCTTTGGCCTTTTATGTAGCTCCTTTCTGCTCAGCAGATCCATGTGGAGGCAAGAGCTTGTGCTTCAAAAGCCTCAAAAGTGAGTTACACTGTCTGTATAACATGTTGCACATAACTCTGTTCCAGCCAGTTTTGCAACTTGCTGTATTTAAAATAAAACTTATGTTTTATGGAGGGAAAACCTCCCACACTCCAGTGTTGTGGGAAGAATGAACCCTGCCTGCAGGGCACAAACCAGTAGTGTGCGCTGAAGGATGTGGGATCAGTATAAGTAAGCAAAAGTATTGTGAATAGACCTGCTAGACAAACATGTTTTTCCTCTGTGCCTTTAATACTATAAATAAGGAAAGGAATCAAATGGGTCTGGATGGGGGAGATGAGGTCAGGAGAAAATGAGAAGCTTGATGTAATGTTCGATGGAAAAACAAGTTATATTTGAGCAAGCTCAGCCTTTGAGCAGGAGGCTAGAACAAGTAGCTCTTAATCTTAAAACAGTCTAGCTCTCACCAGCAGCACAGAAGGGTACAATTGTAAATGGCATTTGGGAAACCCTTGCAGTAGAACTAGTTGTCCTTCTAGAGAAGACTGCTTGTTGGCAGTCAGCAAAAGCTATGCTATGCTATTTATCGTAGCTCCAGGGCATGCTTAATAGGGATTTTATGGTCAGTATGCGATGTGTATGAAAGCTGCTGAATCATGCTTGTGTTCCCAGTTGTTTATCTTAATCCTCTGAAAGTGTTTAAGCATACACCTACTGAGGGCAGTATAGCTAGCAATGTTTGCTTTTTGTGCGCTTTTGGAAGGTTTTATACTAAATATAATCCTCACCTGTAAGTATTCAGGGTGGAAGTCTGTCTTACTGCTCTTCTGCCTCTTGAATCGTTCACTCCAACTTGCTCTGGAATCAACTAGTGCTAGCTGTTACCACTGTTGTCAGCCTTATTTCTTGGAAATAACCTAAATTTGAGTTTGAACTTCAGGATAGGCCTGCCTTCTGTCTCCTCAGGTTGTACGCTGCTTCTGGAGACATACGAACAAATGGTGACAAGTATGTATATGAAATTCAACTTTCTGGTATAAGAAACTCAAGTTTCCTGGAGTGTGCTGGAGCAAACATCTGCCAGGTTAAAACTAATGAACGTCGCTTTCGCAAAATTGGTTCTTCCAGAAAAGCTAAATATTATGTTGAGGGTAAGTGCTTACTAGCTGGATTTGTTTGATCCTCCATATGCATGGCTTCATGGTTTTCTTTTCATAATATCTACACTAATCCATTTCTGCAAAAGTATGCAGAGTCTGTCTTCCAGGATTTGTTTCTTTCCTGTTGTGTTAGCTCAGTTGCAGAAGCGGCTTTAGAAGTAGATTTGGGTTGATACTTCTTAAAAGGCTTTAATAGGAATAATGTAAAACAATTTTCCCTCTGTGCTTATGCTCCATAAGCAGTGGTCTCCTTTACCTCTTTAGTTTTTCTGGTAAAGAGCATACCCTGTTGTTCTATAGTGTAACTGATCCCCATCAGTTATACTGAGGTATGTAAGGCATGGTATCATACAGGTAAGGTCACCTGCAGAAACTTCATAGTGTGTAAATTGCTATTGCACAATAAATACATGTAAGAATGTAGAGACTAGTAGTTAACTTTCTTTCCAGCCTAGTATTGATAGACTGTTCTCAGGGGAGTACTTAACTGTAAGTTTTTCTTCTCTTTGTAGATGATGACTTGGATGTGATATTTTCATCGGATTCTAGATGTGGTAAAGATAAGTCAAAGTTTGTCTCTTCAACCATTTTCTTCCACTGCAGTCAACAAGCAAAGGAAGGCATCCCTGAATTCCTTCATGAGACAGCAGACTGTCAATATTTATTTACCTGGTACACATCTGCTGTGTGTTCATTAATGTGAGTAATTAATCTTTTTCTGAAAGCAGCTCTTGTCAGCTAAAGGTCTTTGTCCTTATTCATCACAGTGGTTGTGAAAGGAGGAAAAGGCAAACAGACTTTGGCAAAAGGAGTAAATGCATGGGTAGATTGAATTGATGTCCATGCATGTAGTGATTGCCAAGTGCCAAACATTTAGCAGTCAAACTGATCTGGACCTAAAACTTTGTTTGCACTGGAAACTGTGGAAAGGCATGGTAGAGTTTAATATCCATCTCTCCATTAAGTACAACCTACTGTAACTGAGAAAACATGCTGTTTCATGTTACTGAAAGGAATAGCCAGTATACAGGCAAATTTTTTTTGTCCTCACCGCCTTAGAGTGAAAAACAATACAGATATTACAGAAATCATGAGGTATTTCTGCARTGAATTGATTGTTCTAATCTACAGATCTAAAAAGGGGTAAAGACAGTGGTTTAAAAGCAAAATCACTGCACCTAGGTCCTTAAACCCAGTCTTGGCACTGGGCACCCCCACTGCAAAGGGTTGTCCATATGTAGAAATGATTAATCCTAGGACTGTTCACTTTCTTGTTGCTAGCTAGTTTCAAAACACAGGGAGGATATATTCATTCTGGTTAAACAGGGGATTAGCTATTGAGGGAGTTTGTTCTGTGTGCTGCCACAGTCAGCTGGAAGGTAAATAATTACTGTAGCTTCTACAACTTGCTCAGGTGCAGGTTTCATTCTAAAACAGCTTTGTATGAAAAGCTGCTGCTGTGTAAGCTGTAGAGTGTCTAATCATAACTTGGATATTGACTGGAATCTCGATTTTTATGTACTACTTGAAAGCACATCAGAATGTAGCACAATGCATATCTTACTTTTTGAGTGATCTTATTRAGAACAAAAATCCACTGAATTCTATTCTTTACAGTTGCTAGATGGGACTGACAGGATGGCCTGGCATGTTAGTTCCTTTGAAGCCACTGTTTCTAATCGTGTTTGATGCAACTGGTCCATAGATCTTATTCTTCCTTTCTCCTAACTTACGCCATTAGGTCAACGAATGTTCCAGGAAGCCATGAGGGCCAATCTGATCAAGAAGCCCAAATACATAAAGGCCTTTCAGGGAGAAGTCAAGCTGTTGGTGCTGTGCTTAGTGTCCTTCTGGTTGTTCTCACTGCATGCTTAGTAATCTTGCTGTTCTACAAAAAAGAGAGGAGGTAAGAAATAACTGGGAAGCTTTTAAAGATATTTTTGTAGAACTTTGTTTCCTCAACAGAAGGGAATTAGTGAATTTTRGAGGTTTAAGTTCTTGTTTTTCAGCTAACAGCATCAACTGTCAAACAGCTACTGTTTTGTTTTCAAAATTTTCATTACTATCTGAAGGCCCATGCAAAGAGGAATTGACTTGGACTAATCTCTACTGTAGAATACTAAGGGGAGTAAAACAATGTGGCAACTAATATTTAATGCTACCCACCACCTTCTTTCATGGTGTCAGGCTGGAACCATACAACAGCGACAAAGAACACATGCAAATAATACTGCTTCTCTGCTTTCCAGACAAGGTTGCTTTATTTCCCATAGGCTTTAAGGCCAGAGGTGTATCAGAACAGTCAGGCTGAAGTTGTGGTAAGCAGGAAGATGTGCAGCATTATGGACCAACTTTTGCTTATTAGAGTGATTCTGAATCAAATATGATAGCATTTTACCAAGCAAGCTGTATGCTGCTTTGATGGCAAAACTCCAGTGAAGAAAGGTGAGGGCTGTTAAGTTGGATACAATCTTCCTAATGCAGTATTTTTTCCCTTTCTTTTTTTAGGGAAACTGTAATAAACAAGATAACAAACTGCTGCAGAAGAACATCAGGTGTTTCCTACAAATACACAAAGGTAATATAGTGGTGAAATCGAAGGTTTTTGTTTTATGTAAGGTTGCCTTAATGACTTTTTAATAAGACTTCCCAGTTTCTTCAGTATGTGGATATTAAACTGGCTTCAGAAAAGCCACGTGGCTGGTTGAGATGCCTTAACTACATAGTGAAAAGGCAAAAGAAGATACAATTGAAGAAATGCTGAAAAGCAGTCCATGAGTAGCCTAATAAGGTAAAAACTTTAGGAGAAGGCAGCTGTGGTTCAGACATAGTACAGAATGGCTGGAAGCAATAGTAATATACTGCAAGAATGTGCTGTTATGGTCTCATGACCAAATAAATCCAAGCCCCTGTATGGGATGGGTCTGCTAATTGGAGAGATCAGTAATAGGCAGAGTCTAGAGCACTATATGCAATCTTCTCTTGCATCTTTTTCTTTCAGATAAACAGTGAAGAAGAAGCTAATGAGCATGAAACAGAGTGGCTTATGGAGGAAATTGCAGCACCAAATCAGAGAATAGCAAAAGGAGGGCAGGAAAATGGTCACATTACTACCAAGTCTGTTACATCTGAAGCCTTTACATCTCTCCATGTTGATGACCTGGACAGTGAGGATGAAGTGCTAACAATTCCAGATGTAAAGATTCAATCAGGAAGAGGACTACACAAGAGCAAGCACCCACAAAAGAAGACACCAAGCCTTGACTTACTGAATGGGGGAAAGGATAGGAAAGCAAAAGCCAAGCCGGGCCAACAGCAGGCACAGAACTCTACAAATACAGTATCATTTCATGATGATAGTGATGAGGACCTGTTGAATGTTTAATAACCCCCTCTTGTGCCTAATCAAATATAGAGAGATTATATAATGGGACAACACTTCCAACCAAATATGAGGACTTCAGCCTGAAAGATTTTTCTGAATTTTGCCTTTAACAAGAAACCATTGAAAAGGGAAGAAAAGAAAGATGTCTTGGTGGTTTACAATGATCTGTTCAGTAAGCCAACCGGATGTTAGAAATCCAGTCATGAATTATATTGACTCTCTCTAGCCAGGACAGGGGTTTTTTTGTTTGTTTTCTTTTAAGCCTCAGCATAGACATTAAATGCTTGTTTGAAAGAGGAACCTTTCAAAGGACAGGATTAAAGCTGAATGAAGCCCATGGCTCCTGAGATTCAAATTATCTGACTACTAGCATTTTAACTCCTTATATTTATTGATCCTCACTACTCAGGTTTGCTTAATAGCAACATGTTCTTCCTGCCGGCAGGGTATTATTCTATGGGTTCACCCATCATGTGACAAGGAAAAATATAACTCTTGTGTCTTGGGATGATTTGATGTAAATTTTAGAACTGGTCTAACTTATTCTGTGAATTTGAGTATCCATTCTAATTTAAACAGATCATTGATTCAAAGGTATTGACTGAAAGGTACAACTCTGTATAGCTTTAGCCTGAAATGGTTGCTGTTCTTTGCATGATACTTTTGGTACTGGTTATATGACTGACTTCTYAGTATTTGCCTAAGCAGCTGACAAGCACCCAAAGATTTTTTTTTTCCTAGATCATGGCTGGACTAGACTTTCTGCACAAAGAACTAGAGTTTCAAGGCCAGAGAGGCAGAATTCCTGGCATGCAACCTACACTGCCCAGTTTGTCATCACCAAGAAAACCCCACAACTAGAGGAGCCTTAATCTACACAACATCTCTGGTACAAATTGCAAGAAAAATTTTGGGCCCGTGTTTTTTGATTAAATGTAAGTTCTAGTGCGTATGCTGAAGCCCTGACCATGGTCATTGACTTGAAATGTTACTAGTGATGAATGGAAGTCAATTTTCCTCTGGCAATCTTGCTTCTCTCCAGGTCTTTCTGGAATCACCTTATGGGCAATGATATGATTTCAAAGAATTGTACAAGTACGTACATTGGTCAGAATTTTTTGAAACTTCATTGTTCCTTTTGGTTGGCTTATTCAGTTTCAACAATGGTTTCTTTTTATAAAAACTCCATTTTGAATCAAAATAGTGTAATATAAAGTATTCAGCAATTTCAATAAAAGATATGAAGTGGGTATTCCAAATCCCACATCTCAAGTCTGGAATCTTTCTTATACTAGTATTTAGAACTGTTCATCAACTTGGTAATCTCCTCTGCTGCTGCCATAGCTAATATCCTAATCACATTGCTCAAAATGAGAACCATTTGATCACAAAGATCAGACTATATACATAAGATCCAGTAGTGCATTTTTTTCAGACTTGATTTCTCTCCCCTCCCTCCCCCCCCACCCCCTTTCACTGTTACAAGTGAAGCCTTAAAACAGTTTGGCCAAAGCTGCATCTTGTCATACTTAAAGTCATATTTAAATGAGTAGCCTTTTCATAGTTAGCATTAGGTTAATTTGGGGGAATGAGAGGCCTGACAGTAGGTTTTTAATTACTCTCAGTTCTTGTTGAAACAGTTTCCTAAGTGGATGCTGAAGAACACTGCTTCCACTCCCCAAGCCTTAAAGGCTTGCATCTTGGAGTTGTTTATGGATCAAAGTGTGGCATGAAATTAAATGACCTCCTGTATACAAAGATTTAATACCAAATGGTCTGTTCGTTGTGACTGTGTGTAATGAGGTTTAGATAGAACAAATGCATTCTACCTGGGAATACTTATCTGAGCAATATCAAGGAGATATTTCTAAGAACATGCAGCTGACAAGTGACTTAAATGTCTAGTCTTGGAACTGCTGCCCATTTTTCATCTAAGCATGTGTAGATAGGTTGACTAAATCTTATCTTGTAGAGGGCTGGATGCATAACTTGCTTCAGGAGACTCTTCCCAGTGGAATACTTTGTTAAATACAGGGAGGAAAATGTTATGAGAATGGTGGGGACCAGTACATACAAGTTAAAGGAACCCATGACTGCACAGGAAGACTTCAGCAGCTACTTGATGGTGGATTCTGGGCTGGGTGCTGAAGCTGCCAGTCGGCCAGGCAGCTCCCTTAGAGGTGGGAGCCTGTATGACACCTGCACAACACAGTGCTCAGTACTGCTCCTGTGGGAAACAGTGTCACCTATCTCCTGCCTGGCATAGGGAGAGAGTAGTGGGAAATTGGGAAAATAAAGCCCAGTGTAACACTTCTTTTTAATTAACTTTGAACTAGTGCATATGATTGCAAACTGTTTAAACAAAACTTCTAGCAAAGAAGTTGGTGCAAGGGTGTGTGGGGTTTTTTTGCTTTGAACAGTCCAATGGCTTTCAACATTCACTTTCCAGGCAGGCTTTAACTGACTTATTTTTCAGTCTTCTTGGCTTCAGCTGATTGCAAACATGCCTCCTGCCTGGGGAGGAAGCCAGGGCAGACTGAGTGTGGCTGGTGCTGTGCACTTGTCCCTCCTGCTCCACATGGACCTCCTGCAGCTGAGGAGATGAAAGTCCAGGGAATTATGGTGGTGGCTCCAGAGAGGCTGTGTGCTTAGTGCATGGTAATGCTGCTTTAAATAGTTGCATAAGCAGAGTTCTTGTTACTCTACTTCAGTAATGTGTGTGTGGGGGGGAGGAGGGGTTGTTTGTTTGAGGAGGTGATAGGTCTGTGTGATGTGAAGAATGCTCTTGGAGTACTGGTTCACAAAGCAGTTTTTACAGCTGGTTGGGTTGTAATTACTCTGAAGATTAACAGAGTTTTCAGCAGTGTATTAGACGTATTAGACTGGGTGAAGAACTGGTTCTGGTCTCTCTTTTTGCTTCAGAACTGTCTTGTAAGCTTATTTTGGTTTTTGGAGTACATTGGGAGTAGTTCTTCAATCTGTGCATAGTTGCTTAATCTGGGCAAGTCACTTTCCAGACCATTTTCTTTTTTGTTTTCTGTCTCTAAAATGTAGTCTTCATTCATGCTTTTCCTTCTGATGAAAACTGATGTCAGCAAAAGGTATTGGAGTAGCTGGTATCCATCCATAGACAGTATGAAATACCACTGAAGCCTGATACAACTCTRCATTCTTTCTTTTTGTGCACCACAAGTCTGCCTAAAGTCTTACAGGTCTGTAGTAAGAAGTAATTCTCAGTCTTAATTACTGTATATCATGGCTTCCCAAAGCTATTTCTAGTGCATAATCCTATACTGAATGCTTTTAAATCTTTTTGTATCACTGAAACTTTTGAACGAAAGTATGGTCAGATAAAACATGCTTCCTGCTATAGATGGGGGGGAGTTTCTTTGGAAATGGGGATGTGCGGAAATTAAAGGTGGCTGCTGGGCGTAACATGGTCAGCATATGAGCTGTAGGACAGATGTTCCTCTACTGTAATAAGGTTCAATGTAGGAAAACTTCTATTTCCCAGTGTATTTAAAAATCCTTTAGAGTTTAAAGTTTAGTTAATAAACCTTGTTCATACATTATGCCCAGCAATTGCTACACTAAATTTTTCACTTGCTTGTTGATAGAATTTCCTGTCTACACTTGTCGAAATGCTGCTTGTCTTCAAAGAGCTGACTTGGCTAATAAGAAACATAGTGTTCTGGCTTTTAGCTGCTTTTCTGAAGAAAAGGAACATATGCTTTCTGATTAGGGGTTAAATGCAAATTCTCCTTGGGTGAATCAAGGTTTGACTTTAAGTGAAACCTAAAAAATAAAGCTTGCAACATGTAGTTTAATAATTTATGGAGTTAGTCTTGACTTTTGGTCAAATGTCTTTGTTACTTAAATAGCTTTGCTGCCAAATAAATATATCAGTGCTGTAGAGAGGACCTAGATAAGTTTTTGAGGGGGTTTTAATGCAAAAATGCCAACCCTTGATGAAGTCTTAGAGAGCGTTGGAGAATTTGACAGGTTCCAAAAGCAAACCTTTTTTGTCCTGTGCTTGCTCTCTGCTGCCTTCACCCCTGTTTATGTGGGTGTTGTCTTTTTGGGGTTCATCCCTGAACATCGCTGCTTCAGTCCTGGCGTGGCTGAGCTGAGCCATAGATGTGGCTGGGGCCTGGAAGAGGAGCTGCGCTACACCGTTCCTGAGTGGGGGCAACACAGCACCTCTTTTGCTAGCCACTGCAGGCGCTATGACGTTGACTGGAACACGACCGGCCTCAGCTGCACTGACCCCATCGCTGCCTTCCTGGGGCATGGTAACAGCAGTGCTGTCCCCCTCACCAGCTGCCGGGATGGCTGGGTCTACGAGTCTTCGGGGTCGTCTCTTGTGACGGAGGTAAAAACAAATGCCTGCCTTCCCTTTTCCCTTTATCACTGAAGAGTTGAAGGATGTGGAAGACATCTGAAATAGCCTTTTATATATTTTTATTTTTATATATGTTTTATATTTTAGATATTTTATATCTATGTAAAATATAGATGTGTTAATTTTAAATGTATATAATATACACATATGCTTACCTAGAGGCGGGGATCATCTCCTGCTGTCAAATTATGCAGAAAGCCATGTAAAATATTTCCACTGTCATCTTGCTGTGCACAGAAGCTTTTACCTTCGGCTGTGAAGCAAAAAGTATTTCAGCAAATAAATCACTATGTAGATAAAGCCTAGTTTTGAATAAAGCTCTAGTCACATGCAAAATCCTATTGGTGGAAGTGTGTAAACATCCCTCAGTGTGTGCTCGATATCAAGAACTTGTAACACTCCAAACAAAACCAGCTGACTTGTGTGCAGGTGGATTCCAGAACCACGCAGTCTCTCTGGGACCTGGGCCTGAACTTCTGCTTCTGTGGGTTTAAGTTTTAAAGTTTGATTCAAATATGATTAAATGATTAGGGGTGAGGGAGAAGTAATCACCTCCCACAGTTAAGCAGCTTATTTTAGGAATAAATTGCRGAAAAGCCAATGCCTGTTTTTGTTCTAAGATCACACACCAATATTTGCAAATGGTATATAAGCTATTTGAAGTACTTCAGGATTTTAAGTACCTTTAGCTATCTAAAGAAATCAGTATATTGGATGATGAATGATTTCATCATAAACTTAGTGCAAAGAAAAACTGACTTCAGGCACCTCTAAAAAAAATTTAATAGAACTTGCTAAAATAAATGTAAAAGCAGTTAAATTCAAGGTTCTAGTGATTTCAGTGTTTGTAGTTTTGTAAGTTTGAGACTTAATAGAGGGTTATTTAAGGAAATGAGGGGGGGAAGTCAATGAAAACAGGTGTACTGTATGTGTATTTCTTCCCATAAAGTATGGACTATGTGATATTAAGGTGAGGAAATAAACCACCAAATTGTGTTAGGCAGTCCTTAATGAACACCTCACAAACGGAGGGTGACACAAGGCTGCTACAAGCCACCACTGCAACAGACACCTTTCACTCAAAAAGACTTGAGCAAATGCTGTGGCTCCAGAGGGCTTGACTGGATCTCTTGGGATTGTCTGAAATAGCCAAAAATGTGCACAGAAGTGTGCAGTGCTGCTTCTGTCAGTGATCCTGTGAAGTAAACGATCTGAGGATCTGGCATTACACCATGCTGGCTATAAAGGAGCAAAGGCTTTGTTAGACTACAACTGCGGGAATCTACACAAGCTGGAAGTTTTTCCAGTGTGTTTTGTGTTGGGCTGTGACTGTTTCCATTAAGGCTGTCAGGCTCTTGTGTATTGTCCCTTGCTTTGGCAAGGAAGCAGGGCAAAGGATAGCACAGAATAAAGCATGTGGCTTTGCTCCAAGGAAAAATTTGCACATGAAATAATATCCTCACAGGGCTGATGCTGTTTTTACATGGATCAAAGACACATAGTTTTAAATAAACCCAGCTTATCAGTGGGACAGAAAGGGATTCTCAGTCACTTGAGGATGGCTTTTTAAAGTAACTTATCCTCCAGTAACTCTTTTACTTATTTTCTCAAGTAAGGAATGAGGACTAAGGTCGGATGGCAAATATCTGTAGCAAAGCTTGGCCGTGGCTGTGAAATGCCCCGTCTCCAGACAAGTTAAGCTGTAGGATTTTTCTCTGCTTCCAAACCCCTCCTGAGCCCATTCAGCTCAGCAGAAGATGCACAGTAACTCATCCCATACTCCTTCAGTGAGGCATTACCGGTGCTTCACAGAAAGCATGACAAATCAGGCATATCTGGAATACCTTTTGGGAATATACCATCCTGAATCCAAAGCAATTTGCAGGAGCTACTGTGGCATACAAGGAGATGAGGCAACTAGAACTGCTTAGAAACATTAACCACCAGCCCCCCTCCAAAAAAATGTTTAGAAAGCCTAGGATGATTAACTGAGTTWGAACAAAGCATAATGTGCATTATGGTCCTAATTTTGGCAAGCAAATAACAGTTATGTTCTTTCCAGTAATAAAGATGAAACGTGAATGGAAATAGCAGGGAATTGCTCAAAGGCTTGATCCTATTTTTAATGTTGGACACTTAATTAAATCAATAGGGGTCCTGGATGTTGATTAAAATGAGTGTCAACCCAGAAACATGTTTAAGTCCCTAACTGAAGCTAAGGAGACTTGCAAGTGTGAACTAGTTCCTGATTTCACTGTTTTGCTTCTAACTGTGGTTGCTTCTTTAGTTTAACCTGGTGTGCGAGGACTCCTGGAAGCTGGATCTCTTTCAGTCGTCTGTGAATGCTGGGTTTTTTATTGGCTCTGTAAACATTGGCTACATAGCAGACAGGTATGTGTGGGATGACAGTAAAACCACCTGACCTCCTTTATCAGTGTTCAGCAGCTAAGCTTAAGTAAAGGCAGAGAAAAGTTGTGCAATTGATATCTCTGTTCTTTTCAAAATAAGGCAAATCACCTAGATATTAACTCATAGTATTAGAAATGAGCACTCTAACTCTCATTCTTGAGTGAACAAATCATACCTGATAGTTTACATAGGTGCCGATCTTTCCTGCTCTGCAAGTCCTGCAAAACTCACGTTTTCTGCAAGGTGTTTCAGGACCATATATGCAAAACTCAACAGTCCCATATGAAAATATTGGGGTAGTTGATAGAAGCCAGGAAATTCTGATTTGTAGCTTTCACTCAAACAGTCGTGCTCTATTCTGCTATGTCTTGGAAACATTTGGCTTCCCTTTGAGAAACTTTTACTTGTTAAGAAGTAATACACACATAGATTGCCAAATAGATACAACAGCAGTGCTGGTTTGGAAATCACTGTGTGCCCTGGCATCTTAGCACCTAGTTCAGAACCAGCAGATAAAGTCCTCCCTTGGAGGATCTGYAGTGGGACACATGCTATACTTCTGGCTTGCCACATGGCAAGTGCGTGGGCGGTGAGAAAACACTCAAACTTGTCCAGGCAGTTTGGTTTAAAAATAAACATATACCAATATTTGAAGACCCTTTTCTCCCTTGCTTCTCTCCTATCTAGAGACTGTTAGTACTGCAGGTTCTGTTCTCCAGTYGTGAAGTACAGCCCACTCAGGGCAGGATCCATACATATTTTTCAGGATTAAGTTTCTTGTATATAAATTTGTTGTCCCTGGTCCCCACAGGTATATCAGAGCCATAATATTAATCTGTACATATTTTTCACTCTGTGTTAAAAAAATTAATAAGCTGCCTGTTCTGGAATTTGGAGATAACAGCCACAAGCATATGTAAATATGGGCCTATTGTTCAGCTGCTGCTGGGGAAAATTTTCTTCCTTCAAGCAGCCTTGAAAGCCTTTATGGAATTGCAGAGCAGTTGCCGCAGTAATTTTTCAAGGAATTGAAAAGTCAGCGAGTAATGGGCTAGCAATAGAAGTTGGCATGTGTCTGTGCCTTGCATTACAAAATTTTTGGATTTTTTTTTTGATGATGCACAGCTCTCTGATTTAAAACATCTGTGTCTTCCTTATTGGTGTTTTGTCTTACATGTATTATCTTCCAACCCAGGTTTGGGCGTAAATTTTGCCTCTTAACTACAATACTTGCAAATGCTATTTGTGGAATTCTTCTGGTCTTTGTGCCCACCTACCTGTGGATATTGATCTTCCGTTTCCTGCAAGGACTGGTCAGCAAGGGCTGCTGGACCACAGGCTACATCCTGGGTGAGTTCAGACCTTTTCCCTGTATTGGCTACAGAAGACAAGGAAAAAGCTATTTTTWAAAAAAAAAAGCCTCATAGCTTTTTGAAATCATTTATACAAGCTGATCTTGAGGAATATTCTCCCTCTTTGGCTTACTGGTATTTTTTTTTAAACACTTGTTTTTCCCAAACCATAGTAGCCTTCAAAGATCAAACAAGTGATGGTAAATTAAGGCTGCTACCTAAGGGTAGGCTGTCCCCTGCGGTGCAGCTCTCCCCTTGCCAGACCTGAGCCCCTCTCCCACCCATTGGGGTGCTGGCTGGGGAAGGAGGCAGACCCTAGTGCAGCCTGCAGCTGCCTGGTGCCGACTTTCTAAACAAGTTACAGCTGAGATGATGAGGACAAAGGAGGCCATTAAAGAAACATGCAGAGAATAGGGAAAATTGAAGGCATTTTTATGCTATAAAGAGCAATAAAGGGCAAACAGAGGCTTTACAAGCTAAAAATAACTGAAGAACAGTATGTTCTTGCTGAGAAAAAGACAAGCTGTTTGAGTATACTGGTGTTGTGCACTTGTTTGAGTAAAGGCCAAACCCAGGGTTTTCAAAGCAATGGGAAGAGGCTGGCTGTTGTGGTGTTTCTCCCAGTGCTGCGCTGATCACATCTGGCTGCAAAGCACAACTGCATGGCAGCAAGGCACAGGCACGTCAGCAGGAGCAACAGCCCACGAGGCAGGGATGCCTGCGCTAGTCACCACCGGAGCCAACCTGAGCTGGCATGCCACTACCACGTGCCCATCCCGAGGGCAGTATTGCACCAGTACAATCTCAAGCTAAGATTAATTTTGTAGCTAATGAGCAGTGCTCTGCTGTGCCAAGGCAGAGTTGGGGGCCAGCTTGGAACTTAGGCCCCAATTCTGGGGTTTGGCAGAGCCACCGGGGGCTTCTCTCTTGCGGACTTCAGCCTTCTAGCAATAAATGAACAAGTAATCAACAGAGCAGTGAATAAAGTATTTCAAATGCTGCTCAATTCAGTGTTACCTGGGTTAGCAAGGTAGGTGGCTCTACGGAATAGCTCTGAGTGAGGTGGCCCACCCTACTCCATTCAGTTAACTGTGATGGTGGCAAAAATGTAAATAGGAACACTTTAAACTACTGTTAATTAAACTACTGTTAATTCTTGCTAATGCAGTTATCCAGATGTTTGAGATAAAAAGTTAAATAAAAACATCTAGCCCACAGCCAGGCCATTCTCTGCCAAGATGGGATTGTTCCTTCCTGTGCATGCT
Organism: Apteryx rowi; assembly: GCF_003343035.1. NCBI lineage: Eukaryota > Metazoa > Chordata > Aves > Apterygiformes > Apterygidae > Apteryx > Apteryx rowi. The sequence continues at coordinate 1,029,735 of NW_020448764.1, forward strand.
CTAGATGCTTATTTAGCCTCTTAGATCTTTTTTTGGCACTGATGAAACTTTCATCGCCACTTCTGGAGGACTTCATGCCATTTTTATAGTATAAAATTCATTTCAGGACAATGATTTGTCCTACCGTATTTTCCTCGAATGCACTTTATTACTTCTGGGTTCTCCTTGAAACTTGCTTATGAGAAAAGTCGCRTGGAATCAGACCCAAAGCCAGTTTAAACTTGTATCCTTTCCCTAAAGGTGGTCAATACTGAATGCCTAGGGAAGGATATAAGGACAGAGCAACCTTATTATCATACTCTCTTGGGACACTTATCTGATTTTCAACTGTTTTTGGCTCAGAGTCTTTCTGAGCCAGAGATGTCTTTTGTTTCTACTAGTCATTTGCCAAAACAATATTAGCTAATCTGTAATTCTACACGAAGCAGTTCCTTGAATAAGGAAATAATTATTGCTAAATAATTGCATTTTGTTCTTTTTCTACTCTTTGCTTTTTTGAAATGAGACACAACTGGATGCAAAATTTCACGTGTTATGCTCATGTTACAGAATAATTACTATCTCTTAGTTCTGTGTCAATAACACTTAACCTGTGAGGCCTATCCCATGATGTGATGTTTGCAAACGGCAAATTAGTCATGAAACCATCCTGTCTGGGAAGCTGTAAGTCCCATTTTGCGATACAAACATTTCTTGTGTGTTGGGAGTGAGATGCAGACTGAAAAGGTACACTTAAAAAAAATTCTGCTTTGTTATCAGGTTGGAGGCGTTATGTAGGGTAGTGTTAGATTTTTACAATAAAATCCATCTGTGCATTTTGAGGAAGTGTTTGATTTATTCAGTGTTTTCCATGGTAGAAGATAACAACTGAATGCTTTAGATCAGCTTAGAACTAAAGTGCTCTTCTCTCTTACTAAGTTTCGGTGATAGAAAAGCAAACCACCTTCCTGTACAAGCATTGGGGGATTTCTTTCCCCCTCCCCCCCCTCCCCTTTTCTGAGATTTTATGCCGAGAAGTCCAGAATTTCTAAGAAGCTTTCTTCAGGGTATTAATGTAACATTTGTTTTCCAGAGTCCCCACAGAGAAACTTACTCCTGCACTGAGCTGTCATCGCTGAAGTATCATTCATCTGTCTCTATGCATTTTTAGTCACAGAAGTTGTTGGTCCAAGATATAGGAGAACAGTGGGGATTCTCTATCAGGCAGCCTTCTCGGTTGGACTCCTTGTGTTTGATGCCATTGCTTATGCAATTCCTCACTGGAGATGGCTGCAGCTCACTGTTACTCTGCCAAGCTGCTTCTTCTTGCTCTACTACTGGTAAACATGCTTTTGTTGTGTCTCCATGCAAGACCAAAAAAGCAACCTCTTTTGGTCCCTGAGACTCAAGAAATTGAGGGAAATTTTGCACTGCTTTTTAGACACTTATGCCTGTTAATGCAAAGAGGCGAAAAACAGTAATAAGGAGAGGAAAATAGGGCCCCTCAACAAATGACACTGTTGCATCTGAGCCTGTATGCCACATCCAACTTCTGCTTTAAAGGAAAGACTAGTTTTAAAATCGCTGAAGAATGGCTTAATTTATTATCTTCACTAAACGTTTTATAAAGGAAAAGAAATGTCTGACATAATTTAGTGGATCCTGTGTTGAAAAGATGGTTATTGAAACATTGCTGAATACTTACATAATTGTGACAGGTTATTTACACATCCTTTCAAGAAAAACCTGCAGGTCTTTGGTCCAACCAAAAGAAGGTGCATGGGCTCACCTTTATTTTGGGTTCTCGCTTATCTTTTTGATTAATATTTTTCAGCTTTTGAATGCTTTGGGTATGAGACATGGTTTAGCTGAACCAAGAGGATAGGAATAATAGAAGGGGATTTGTTCTCTTCCTTTTTCAATTTTTGTGAATACTTTTTCTTGACCTGTGATAGTGCATCTGGAAAATGGTTCCTTAAGCGGAGCCAGTTTGTGGTGGACAGGCTAAATAAATTATAACATTGCTCTCACTCAAAGACCTTCCGGATATATCTTTAATAAGCTCCTCTTTGACTAAAGCCACTACGATAATTGCTCCTTTTTTCCACTGCAACAGTGGAATAAGCTCAGGGTGGGGGGGAGGAGAGAGGAAAAAACTGTGTCTATTCAACAAAAGTACTGTCCTCGCAGTCTCCAAACACAGGAGCACTGCATGGGCATTAGCTTTTGGTATAATAGCATCCCCTTGCTTGCATTGTAGGTGCCTCCCGGAGTCTCCCAGGTGGCTGATATCTCAAGGGAAAAATGACAAAGCTATGAAAATTGTTAGTGATATGGCCAAAAAAAATCAGAAGATGCCTTCCCATCTTGAGGTGAGCTTGGAGTTTGCTTATAGATGTAAGCAAGCATTACAATAATCCCTTTTTTTAATTCCTTCCAGCAGAAGCTTACTGTTTCTGCCTCCTAGTCAGAGAGGTAGTAATCTCTATCACAGCGACAAGGATGGTGAGAAAGAACGACCGTCTTAAGACTGGCTAAGCAAAAAAACTAGTTTTGTTTTCCCCTGCAGAAATAAGTTAGAACATATCTGTTTGAAAGTAGGGAACAGCAAAAAGCCTTAGTGAGGGAATTCTGCTGCAGTCCTGGCCTGCCGCCCCTATTGTGTGGGTAGGAGCAGATCAGTGTCTTCAGGGGCCATCATATGCACTGAAGAGCTGTAGCATGCAAACTTGTCACCAGCTGCTTTTCCAAGGAGAGTGGAAGTCTCTCAGCTCCAGTGAATGTTGTTCTGGCTTTTCTGCAGGATATTAAATTTGAAGAGGAAGATGGTGGAAAGCAGACCCCTTCACTCATTGACCTTGTTAGGACACCACAGATGAGGAAAAATACATTCATTTTGATGTACAATTGGTAAAAAGACAATGTTCAGATTTCTTTTTGGTTTAAAAAAAAAGTTTAAATCTCCAGCCTTGTTTTAGATTTTGTTTCAAGAGCTGAATATGCAGAAGGCCTCTGGTAGAGGAGGGATTTAATCTTGTCTCAAGGAACTGCTGACCCATTACACTGGAGTGTGGCATCCTCCTGGCTGGGAAGCTCGCATTAATTTCAATAGCTTTGCTTTTATTGAAATGTGTGAAACCAACAGAGATGTCTGTTCTGAACCAAAAAAGAGTTTAATCTGGAAAAAAAGCATGAAAAGTACTAACTTTTTCTTCCTCACTGAAGAGACTTTCTGCATTTCAGAGCAGTTTCCAAATCAAAGTAAGTTAGGCACTGCAGATGCACAGTGATCATGCTGTGCCTAGAAAAGTGCTGTCCCCCACCCAGCAAGCAGGGGGCACTCCAGAAGCACAGAAATATTTTGGTGGTGTAAGAGGTGCCAGTCTGTAAATTACTCCAGGAATGAATGCGGTGGGCTCTAACGTAGCTTGTACTAGTGCAGGCTCAGTTACATCAGCCTCTGCCTGCAGCATCATGATTCCCACTGCAGATCTTGACTGCCCATCCTGTTCTACAGGCTCCCAGGTTTCATGTACAAACACTGTTATGGCAGAAGTTGGCTCTGCTGGTGGGTTTTTGTTTTTTGTTTTTGGGGGGGTTTTTTTGCTCTGGTTATGCACTCTCCAGCAGGAAGCAGGCCTCCGTTCCCTGAGTAACGAAGCTGTAACGGTCTCCTCTGCCTAGGTTCACGAGCTCCGTCCTCTACCAGGGGCTCATCATGCACATGGGAATAGCCGGTGGGAACATGCATCTGGATTTTCTCTATTCTGCTCTTTTTGAGTTCCCAGCTGCCTTCATCATCATCATCACCATTGACCGCATTGGGCGACGCTACCCGTGGGCTGCGTCGAATCTGGTGGCTGGAGCAGCCTGTCTTGTTACTGCTCTGATCCCAGAGGGTGAGTCATCGTAGGCCGCCGTAGTTTCCCCACCCTAATGTTGCTTCTTGGGAGCAATGCTAGTCTATCTCCTCACACTGCCGAAGTGAAACGAGGTCAATTTGTAGCGCTTCTAATAAAAAATCTGAAAGCATTTAGGTCCTCTATGCTGCTTTGGGAACTTCCCCTACCCGCAGCTCATGTGGTGCCAACTGTTTGCATTTCCTGGTTCATACAAGCAAAATATAGCCTTTTAAAAAGAATCAAGAAATATGGGATTGGTTCATTAACTGATTCCTGCTAAATCATTGGGATATATGTAAATATTTTGAATGTGCTTTCTTTGCAGACATACATTGGCTAAAAGTGATCGCTGCTTGCGTTGGGCGAATGGGAATCACGATGGCTTTTGAAATGGTTTGCTTTGTGAACACTGAACTGTATCCAACATATATCAGGTAGGTGCACCTTCTCCCAGCCAGCCATTTGGCCTGGAAACAAATTGTTTCAGCCAATCTATATGGTATATTTTATGCTAAATTATAACTAATTAAATCCTCAAGTGCTTCAGAACTACACAGGTATTGCTGAACATGTGGGTGGAGCATGAGGAAAATGCTTTAAAATGCAGGTTAATGAAGAAATCAAATATATTTTAAGGCAGGTGAAAACTGATGTGACAATTAAAGAGAAAAGTGGAGACAACCAACTGGATGAGGGATCTCAGATCCCACGTATTTGGATTTGAGTCTCATTTGAACCAAAGTAACCTTTAAATGGATCTATCCAGTATCAGTGCTGCTATGGAGAATGTGCATTAGCAAAACCCAAGCCCTTGACCTGAGGTCTGGTTTTCTCCACTGACTGTAAGTGGGCTGCAGGGTGACCAGTTCAGAAGTAGATATGTGCACTGCAGCTATCCAAAGCTTTAGAGATGTTAACTCTTCAAAATTTCCTAATTTTTCCCAGTGATTGTAGTGTGATCGTAGTGAAAGACAACTAGATCATATGCTATTGTTTGCAGGATAGGTGTCTGTGCTGACCAGATGAATCTCTTACCTCCTTTCTTCACTAGAAAGGAACTGATTATATGTGAAGTTGCACAAAATATGAAGTTACGAGGCTCTCAAACTCGTTTCTTTATCCAAAATGAATGCAGTACAAGACAGTTTGAAGTTTTATTTATGGTTCCAGTACTGTGTATAGCAACAGGAGGATCTTTGGACACCCCTTGCACTAACAAGGTGTACTGAAGCTGAAGTTTTTACATTTTTACTAAATCTGTTTGGAGATTCTACTTAGACTCTCTGGGACTGATTCTCTATCTTTAACCTTGGGAATCTGCTCACACCTTTTCATGTGAAAATACAGGTAAACTCTACTGTTCCTCTTTCCTAAGACTTTTATTCTTGCACTACGTAGGTCTGAATTTCTGAATCTGCCTACCAGCTGGGAAAATTAGGGCTTTTCTGCAGAGCTATAGGCTGTGCTCTGTACAAGGTCAGAGCTGGTTCCTTTCCATCTGCAGTACTCTTTCACACTAACGTAATCCCTTTGCTGTTGAACCAGGAACCTTGGGGTAATGGTCTGCTCTGCCTTGTGTGATGTTGGTGGAATTGTCGCCCCCTTCGTTGTCTACAGACTGGTGGAAGTGTGGCAGGAGCTGCCACTGATAGTCTTCAGTAAGTGCCGCCTTGCCTCCTTGCAGGCTGCTCCTGGGGTACAGCAATGGGCCCAAGTTATAAAGGGAGGAAAACTGCTGAGACAGTTGCTCCAAATTCAGTAGGAGCATATTCCCCTTTATAGAAGCCATAACCTTCAGTTTATAGTAACTTGGAACTTGTTTATGCATTCATATCTCCTTTGCTGTTAATATTGTTCCTTGTATTTTTAAAGAAAGCTAGAGATGAATATGGATTTGACAAATGGCAAAGAGCTGAGAAACATTCTGACATTTTGATCAGATTAATATTTGTGATGGATTTAAGTCTGATGAATTACTGCTCTTCTGTGAATTACATTGTCTCAGTCCTGGAACAAAAAAACTAGTTTCACATAATTCCTTTCTTATTTAATGATACGTTAAGCCACAAGTCTGGCTGCTATACTTTAGCTTTTCCAACAGTCTATGTGTTAACTGGCTATTCTCCACCTGTTTGGAATGAGACTGGTAAATAAATGCAAGGTAAGTGTTTGTCTAGCTGCCTGAACTTTTAGGTCAGGGTCTGCAAAACTTCTCTAAATCTTCAGATAAGCACACAGTACACTATTTATAGAAAAATGTCTTGAATGGCAATATGCAATTTTTAACTGAGGGCACATTTATGAGGGTGCATAGTAGACTTAAAACATATAGAAACCAGAAAAGCGTGTGCAAAGTGGGTGACAAAATTGTCAGTGGAGAGTTAATTACATTGTATAGGAGTTAACACACTGAATGTATTTTCTAGATATTGTTACATAACAGAAAATTCAAATCCATTTTCTGGCATACATTCAGGCTAAAAAGGATTCTTTTTACTCCTGTCTTTCTAGTCTGAGAGACCCTAGTTCAGTGCATACCTCACAATTGTACTTTGCTTGTTGCTGTCTCCACACGACTGTCACATCCTCTGGAGATGGCCTGGAAGTCTTGCATATAAAGTCTTGATGTGCCCGTGTTGTCTGAAGAACAAAATAAAATCCCACTTATGAGTGCTTTGTGCAAGGCAGCAGAAAGATGGTGTATATGCTGCAAAGTGGTATATGCTAACAAAGTCTGTGCATCTGTTTGATTTGAAGCTGTTCTTGGTTTAATTGCTGGTGGATTGGTGTTGCTTCTGCCTGAAACTAAAGGAAGAGTTTTGCCCGAGACAGTTGAAGATGTTGAAAACTTGCACAGGTGGGTCAGGGTGATGAGCTCTCACTGGCCTGCTATTATGCTTATATTATGCCATACATAAAGAATGATAAAGGGGGGTAACCCAGCCAAGCAACCCCCCCCAAGTGCTTGCTAATAAAATTGCCCTGTACTTTGTGATGTTTCCTGCAGTCTACTTTTCAGGCACTTAAAGCAAAATGACTTGTGACCAAGCCATGCTATAAGTGATAGGATACAATGATGGCCCTTTGCCCTTGCATTTCAGTTCTAACAAATATTCAGACTATAGCTATGTCAAATTCTTGATATCTTGAGTGCATCCATCTCTARTTTCAGGTGCTTTTCCTTCATAATACTTAAAGGGGAACAGAGGTGGCCATTTTATTCTGCAAATGCCAATGTGCTACTTTGAATACCTCCTCTTGTTAATGCTGAGATGCAAGATGTTGCCTCAAACACCAGCAGGACTTGAAACATGTATTTAAAAAAAAAAAAAGCCCTAGGTTTTATTAGAGCATAAGCTAGAAGATGGTAACCTATGACACAAAGGAACTGTAAACTGAAGAGGCTGGTGAGGAAATCTCTCCCACTCGCAGTATCTTTGAAGGTGTCTCCTATTATTGATTCATCAGCTCCCTGTGGGCTGCCAGGCTGCAGTGAGCGCTGTGGGCTGCCCTGGGGAAGCCTTGTCTTCCCTCACCCCTGGCTGCCTGCTCCTTCCCAGAGCTGCCCCACCTGTGCTTGCCGTGTCCCTGCTCTCCCTCCCTGCACACTCACTGACCCCGCTCAGTGCTTGGGGAGATGGTGCTGTCTCACCCCCTGGGTTTTGCCTGCCCTGGGGTGCAGGCAGCTGCCAAGAGGCACGCATGATGTGCAGCAGCGCATGGTGACCAGGCACCACCTGCTTCATACCCAGAAATGCTGGTGGGAAGCATTCTGTATAGAGAGATGCAGAAGCACCTTCTGATGGCTGCTGTGTTGTGCTGGTTTACACCTGCCATCCACTCCTCTTTCCCTGGCACTGGTGGTGGGGTAAGTGGTGGGAAAGGCTGTTGGACACTGTCCCAGCCCCAAAATGCAGGCAGGCATAGTGCAGCCTTGGTGAAAGCTTCAGAAAAGGTGTCGTCTTTTCAGCCTCACCCGTGACAGGCAGGAGAGGTGCTCTGTGACTCAGATGTGCCTGTGGCGCATCTGTGTGCCACAAACCCTGCAGAGCCGTGGTGCAGGCACAGGCGGGCTGCCTGCAGGGCTACAGTCATTCAGCCAGGCACAGAAGCGAGTACTGCAAACACAGTGCCCACTGCTGCACCAGATGGACACGTTCGTGCAGAGTGGCGACGTTTAATTCAGTTGCTGGATCTCCACTGCTTTTATAATCTCAGTTCTGCTCTCCATTACATGGTGCATATGTCGTCTTAATAGCTTTCACCTGACATTTAGCAAAACTCATGCCCAAAGCTGCTCGGGGTAGCCCCAAGGGGCTTGCTTAGCCACCTCCTGTGCTTCCACAAAATTGCTTGTTAGCTCCCAGACTCTACTTTAAGGAATTTTGGATGCAGTTTTTCCTAGTCTTCTCCCTAAGCATCTGAAAACAAGCAGCCTAGGCCTGTACTGACCTGTGAATAACTGCACTAGCCTCTCAAACCTGCTGCAACTCTATTATAACTATAATTTGTGCTTTAAAACAAAAAACAAAATTGATTTTGTGGAACAGAAAAAGGGCAGTCTTGATACCAGCTACTCTTGTAATGAGGTAAATCACCAATATCTACTGAGGAGCCAGAGCAAACCTAGAGGCTTTGAGGATTAACTGCTCATTTTCTTTGGAGAAGAGGCCAGGACAAGYGATGAATTTGCATTTAGGTGCTCACTGAATACATTCATTCCCAATTTACTGTTCATGTCATGTTGTTCTTGCAGGCAAGGAGCTCCAAAGGAGAAACAGATCTATCTCCATGTCCAAACATCAGAAGTAGCACATGACTGAAGAATGCAGACCTCTTTCTGGGCAATATGCTTTAGAGCACTAGCATAGAAAAACAAATTTAAATAAATACACTCTCTTCTATCTTCCTTTTTTGTCCATCTATCCTTTATTTACAATGCTTGGGTTTTTCTGATGAGGTTGTCCCTATTGCTGCATAGTTTTGTCCCTCTCTGCACATTATAATATAAATATAACTTAGAGCTGGAAACCTTTTTTATACCAGCTGTGTGGGCCTGAACACAGGAGCTGCTCTTAACTTTGGGATAGTGGGGTCTGTCCCACCAGAACTTTATAAGCCTCCATGAAGTCTTTTTTTGTTCAGTCTTCCGCAAGAGTAGCATAATGTAACAGAGATTTACCTCAGTTGTGGAACAGAGATGACTACAACCCACCTACAAACTTGTTACAACATGCAACAAATTCTCACAGATTTTTTACTAGCGCTTAAGTGTCATGGAGTTCACGTGTTCTTGTGCCTCTGGAGGAGCCCACGTGGGGCATTTAGCTGGCTCACAGGGATGAGCATATGGCAACCCAGAGCATGAGAAGGGATGCATAGGAGAAAGATGCATGGTCCTTCATAAGGTAATGACCATTCTCTTTCTAGTGTGTAACCACCAAATATTCTTGTCTTGTTAGTGTCATCTTCATGGTGAATAACCTACACTGTTATTGTGCATGGTACTGTTTGCTTAAATTTCCATAGCATTATAACCATGTGCGCACACAGAAGCACACAGAATTTGCTGGAAGAATAGTTTGAGATTCCTATCAGCTAAAAAGTATGGGAGCTGTCAGGGTTTATAGGTAGGTAGGGAGCTGAGGCCTGCCAGATCCTGCTCTGCTGGAGGGCTAGGATAGGGCTGGTGCAGGGCAGGGCAGTGTTTCAGTGTGTGTTTGGAGGGGACACTTCTGCTCTCCCATCGGGGCGGCTGGTGTTGGGCTGGGGCCCTGCAGGACTTCTCAGCTGGGAYTGGGCCGAGTCCCCCTCCCCAGGGAGCGTTAGGGTTAAAGTCTGGTCTGCCGGGGATGTATGTATCCAGTACCAGCTGTGCRTGTCTCCAGTGAGATAACTTTGGCCTGGGTAGTTACAGAACTAGTACTTGCTTCAAAACCCTTTAGTGTCATGCAAGTTTCTTTCCGTAAGCACCACTACTGCTGCAGCTGGAATGACAGAGGCAGCAGGCTCAGGTGTATCTTAGCTTCTGCGGTSACCTCTTGGTTATAATGTCATTTGCTCCTGCTGGCACCCTTGCTGAACATGAAGGCAACTGTGTTTCCTTGATTTCCTTGCTGGCCACCTCATTAATTCATGTATTTCTTCTTGGAGTTAGGAAAGTCAACAGAGCTTATCAAATCTGGTCTGGCTGCACATGGTTGCTCTTCAAACGCCAAAGCAGCCTTTGTGGCCTGGGAGCAGGGGAGGAGGAAGGGAGGCTGTGGATCTCCACTCATCTGGGCTATGCAATGAGCTGCCTGACATCCTGCCTTAGATAAAATGGTGATTTGCCAGCTTCCCTTCTCCTCAATAACAGCTGAAGCTCATCTCCTCCTGCGGCTGCAACAATAGCACTGGGGCTTGACCAGCTCAGTGGTGTGACAGACTGGTGCTGGCAGCCCTGGTGCTGTGGGTCAGGGACTGGTCTGGGCAAGCTGGGAAGCACCTGAACAGGGCTGTGTCCAGGTTAATGAATAGCAGACTGGCTTTTTATGAAGACTCATCCTTTTAAGAAGACCCTGCCTCTAGCCCAGCCAATTAAAATCACGGTGTAAGGATTGTGCCTGAAAAAAAATACGAAAATCTCCATGTTTCAGGGTACCTTCTAGCCTCCAGTAACTGGGTTTTGGAAAAGTTTGCTCTTTGTTTTGTAATTGTCAGATGTAAAGGTTCTTGTCTTCTCCCTAGCGTCTCCCCCCAGCCCAGCTGCAGATGTCGTCCAGGGCAACAATTTCTAAGTGCTGTTTCTGTCCTTGGTTATTGCTGTCAGCACCAACATGCCAGCATAGCTATTATTTGGCRACTCTGTTCCTAGTTTTATCCTGTTAAATAAGACCACAGACTTGACAGAGTATCAGAGACTCATCAAAGTTTAGTGTCTGCAAAGTATGATCTTAACATGATCATTTTGTCAAGGTGCTCTTGTGTGTATGTGCCTGTGGCAGGGTATTGGCAGAAAATCGCATCCTACAAAGCTTCTATGGTTTCCAACTCCCCTTTTATTGTGTGATCAAAATGTTTATGTACAAGATTTTACTTGCAACTTGTTCAAGTCCTATTCCTACTGTATGGCACTGCATGACCCTGCATTCAGGAAATCTTTTTAATATAAATAAATCAGACCTTTTCCCAGAACTGGGACTGGTCAGGAGACACACTCAAAGCCACAGATTGTACTGTGCATGCACAAGCTGATGAATATAATGTGAATCATATAAGTGGTTGCCAGGGGTTATGGAGAGGACCCTTGAAGCTCCAAAAGCCCTACAGCAGCGATTTTCCAACACGTCATTGATGGAGAACTGCTTAGAAAGCCAGATCCTTTTGCGGCTCATCTTCCCCTTCAGCCCTTACCCTTTACAGCTATTTTGGAGTTTGGCCATACAAAAAGCCAAAAACACGGCATTAGGAAAACAGTTGGGCACAAACACAAGCATGAATTTTCTTTGATGAAAAGGGTACTGTGTCCTGTTATTGTTCATGCTGCTGTCAGTTGGTGTCCGGGATGGGGCTCCCCCCCAGGTCACTGATCCCTAACTCTGTCATAGCTGCAAACAACCCCCCCACAGCTTGAGATTCTGCTGCCTTCAACTCCTCTTTGCCTTCCTTTCCATTTTCCAGCTTTTCTAATATCCACATGTTTACTTGCAGTAAAATTAAAGGATGCCAAAGCTTAAAAGCCAGTCTGGGCTTGGAAGTGTTTATTTTTTGTGCTTAGTTCTCTGAAAGAGAAAGAATTAAAGTAGGAGAAATAAAGAGAGGCTTCTGGATGCCCAAGGCTCCCAAAGTGGGTGACTGGCAGCAGCAATGCTCACTGCTTGAAGACAGACACTGCCCTGTGAAGTCCCAGAGGTCCATAGACACCTGGCAATACACTGATGGGGGCAAAGATTTTAAGGAGAGTAGGGGRAATTGTGACAGTAAATCCATTACTATCTACATGCTTGCTTTCATGCAAAATCATGTGTAGCATGGAGGGGGTGACTTGGGAACCCAAATGCACTCCTGCTCACTACAGAAAAGTGAGTGAGCAGCTCACAGAGATTTTTAGGTTTATGACAAGATGAAGAAAGTGTTTTTCCATGAAGTTCGTGCTCATGCTGTAACAGTCGTTGCTGCCAGATACTCTGGGGCACCAGAAGTATGAATGTGTTCAGGAGAAAGAAAGTAGAAGAAAACAGAAAAATTCATGGAAGGACAGTCCATGAGGGACTGTGAAACAGAAATACAAAATGATGACCTTTGCTACAGAAACTGTCTAAGCTGCTGGCAGCTGGAGAGTAAACTGGGGAAAAGATCACTGTAAATTTGTCTTGCTCTTGTATTCTCTCCCTAAGCACTGCTTTGGGGCTAGGTGGGGTGTGGGCTGGGCTTGCTAAGGCTGTTTTGTGGGTCTCTTTATGTCTCACTACACCAATAAAGGAAGATTCAGGGGAAAACTGGTCCTTATTTGGGTAAACTTCTGAAGTCAGAACATGGAAATAAATCGTTTTTTCTTTGCTTCTTTCTTGCCTGAGGAAGGAATAAGGAAAAGATGGATGATGCGCCCAATGGCTAATAGCATGACCCACTAAATAATCCATGTGATTAAATAATAAAAAACTTGGTTTAATGGATATCTTATCACTGGCAATTTTTCAAATGACACCAGGTTATTTTAAAGAACAGCAGAAAAAGAAGGAATCTGGAGAATTTCTGTGGCCTTGTTGCAGCTACACCCCCATCTGAAAATCATACCAGTGATTTCCTAATGTAGAAACCTGTTACGCTAAGTGGTTTCCAAAGTAACATCTGGGTGTGTATTTGCATGTATGGACTTCTGAACTTTTCCTAGAAACAACCTCCTCATGTTCAGCCCTGCACCACATTAGCATCCCTTCTGGCCAGACCCTTCCTGCAGAGCCCCAGACTGTACAGGAGCAAAAGAATGATGGGGCTCAGGGTTCTATGGACCCATGCCAGCCCTGTAGGGGATTTAGTGTCTCCACTGCCCATTTGGACTTAGAGGGACCTCTTTTAACTGGTCCATTTCCAACTTGTTCCTCTCCCATTCCTGCTCCAACTTTTTCTCCTAATCCTATTTCCATCCTGTTCTGCTCCCCTCCCCGCTTCCAGTCTTCTAATCTAATAGCTTTTTGACTCCTGCTTCTGAATTACCTACCACAGCCTTCTTAGTTGGGTAGCACACCCACCTCGCCTCCAGTTCATTGTCCGGAGCCCTTCAAGCATCCCCCTGTACTCATGCTTTCTGTTCCCGCCAAGCAGCAGGAACATGTGAAATGCCCTACAGGCTCAGTGCCAGGGCTCTCCTAGCTGCGACCGTCTGTCTGGCAGCGGCCCTTAGAGGCAGCGCTGGGACCAGCCACCTGCCCTGAACCACCTCCCTTGTAATCACAAGGACTGGATTAGGCATGCCAGTGGGCAGAGTCCTGCCTATTCCCTTTAGTATCTGTTTATGGATCCATTATCCATGAATTTGCCAAATCCTTTCTTGAACCCACTGTTACTGCCTGCCCCCCATAGGCCTCCTGTGACTGTCCTGGAGGCCAGGGAGGCAGGTGAAAGCCCCCGACCTTAGCCTCCTCCCCTGTTCCTGCCACTGCCATCCCTCTTAATGAGCTCCTCTCCTGCCTTCTTCTTCTGACATGTTCCTTGCTCTGGCACTCTGAGGCTGCCTCCCCCTTTTTTCTCCAAATCCCTTTCCTTGATCTCAGCACAACCTTCCTCCTTCTTGCTATCTTCTGGTTCACTGTCTCAGGCTGTTTCTCCCACTCAAAATCAGCTCTTGACATCTCTCGGTGGGCCGTCTTTCTTCCATGCCAGCCTGGTGGCCATTCAGCACTCTGGAGGGATGCATGTCCTGCTTTCTATTTTGATGCTTGGAGCCAGCACAGCCTGGAGCAACTGAGGGTGATGCCTGGCACAAATGATCTCCTCAGTGCTGCTGTGTGCCTCATGCATGTGGCCCTAAAGAAACTCAGCTCCCACAATACAGCTCRTCCCTGAACAAATGGATGCTGCAAATTTTCAGGAGATTGTGTTATGCCTCTACTTGAGTAGCTTTTTATGGGAGCAGCCATGTCACCTCCTAGGGCAAATGCTACTGAAAGTCATACTCCAGTCCAAAGCATGGGAGAGCAGAGTGCTAGCAAGAAGCAGCTAGTATCATCACCCAGAGCAAAGGTAAGGCTAGGTTGTGTTACCAGCTACATGTAGAATGTTTCAGGGACCAGATGGACAACAAGCTGATCACAGGGGCATCTGGATAGCTTCTGGAGGGATGAGATTGKCTGCCTGCTTTCTTATTCTTTCTCCTCATTCTCTTTTGTCCAACCCTTTTCCCTCACACCCAATTTTTTACTAGGCCAAATGTCTTTTGGCTACACATCAGCTCCTACAAATGGGAGCAGATCCCTTGGTGCCAATGAAATTATTCCCTAACTGTGGGAATTGCTCCAGAGTATGTAAATTGTGTCAAAAAGAGAAAGCACTGAAACCACAGACCACTTTTCTGCATCRTTTTTCAAAATTTAAAAATGTGCCTCAGCCGACTTTGTCTCTATTGGATGTGAGTGTCTTTGAACACATCAACGGTCTTTTTACTTGCATAGACAAATAAGAGACAGGAGGATTAGCCTGTAAGCACTCTCAGACACGTGCATAACTCAACTGGCACCATTCACAGTTAGGCTGGGACAGGTAAATTTTAGGCAGGGAGTCATGACTGACTGGTCTGTTCCCCAGCTTTACTTTGCACAGTTATGATAGCCAGCTCAAGAGTGGCAGCAGGGTAGCAGTGGTGCCCGTGCCTGGCCAGGCACTTCGCTGATCTGGACCCYGATCCCAGCTCGCCAAAATGCCTTCCTGTCTCAACCTCCTCCTGCCCTGTCCCCGGGGACTTGCCAGCGATTGCTGGGAGTGGTCAGCTCTGGTGGCTGTCACCCTGCCCATCTGGCTCGGGTGCTGTGGGGCTGCTTCCCTCAGCCCCGTGGTGCCCTAACAGGTTGCGTGCTTTCTGCTGGAGTGCTTTCCTGCAGAAAGGCTCTRCGTTGCATGAGATTAGGAGTGCAGAAGTCACCTTCACATTGCTGGTATTGCCCTGTCTGTGGCAACTGGTCCAGCTGTGACTGGGAAGACTCAGTTAGATATGAAAGCAGTCTCTCAGGGTACATGCTGCTGTACTGAACAGCCCATAGCTGGATCAACGCTTTTCAAATTGCATGTGAAACAGACCTCCGCTCCTTCCCTCTCTGTTATTTTTGGCTCCAACATATTTGTGGATCTTCATTAGACTGTGCAGTCCAGTTCAGAGCCTGATAAAGCTACCCAAGGATGAGTTAATAACCAGCAATCTCCTATATTTACATGACTACAACAAAAACCAACAATAGATTCTAACAGATACACAATAAAGGGCTTTTAAAGGGGAGAAAGTCTGGAAAAGTTTGTCAAATACCCCCAGGGAACTTGCTGCCTTAGTGCCCAGTGCTGAGGGGCAGAGGGGCCAGGCTCAGGCGGACGCCCACTGCCTCCTGCAATACCTGCAGTGCTCTTGGCAGGTTGCCCGAGCAGCTGTTCTCCACCCTCAAAATGTGCATTTTATACACACAGGATTCCTCTGTCAGGGCAGTGCATGAGCCACAGGCTCCTTCCCCTCATTCATAGCCTTCAGTTACCCTCTTGAGGTCTCTCCCTTTTGCTCTCTTTTCACCCCAGTGCTGATGCCTTTCCGTCGCCTCCCACGTCAAGTTGCCCTGTTTCTGCCAGCGTAGCCGTGCTCTCCGGCTCTGCAGCTTTCCCCTGTCTTGGCTCCGTTTAAAAACCACCTGTTTTGTGCTCACTTTGTATGTGAGCTGTCTCTCTAACTGCTAATTAATTTTAAACTACATTTCTGCTGTTTGACAAGTGATCTTTTTCTGTTGCAAGCATTTCTGAGATGCAAACAGGGGCTCTGCTATATATGATAGCCTCAAATGAGTAAATAGAAACATCTAGAGCTTTTGGCTGAAAGCATTATTAATAGAAGATTATGCACTTACCTAAGAAATGTGGGATACAGCTCAGGATTTACAAGGCAAACAATTTTGTAGCATGGTAATGGTAATTCCCATCCTGCCCAAGTAAGCTGCGATCATTTTTAGCCAATAAAGAGCTGGAAAGACATTGCACCCATCAAGGCTGGAATACAAATCTGCTTTTTTTCAGCTCTTGACATAAAACAGCATTAAAGATTAAATTAAGGAAAGATTAATTTTACGTTCAGGTACTATTGTGGGGACAGCATATCAGCATGTTCTTGTTTCACTCAATAAGCAATTTATAATTGTCCTGTGAATCAAGCAAATAACAAAGACTTGAGACTTTGCTAGGTTCCCGTCACAGAAAGGAGAAATCAATGATCCATAGTAATTATTTCTTGGGGTAGTCCAGGGCATTAACCAAAATCTTATGCAATATGCCATTTCCTGCTTGCAATAAAAGTAAACAGAAGACAGCTGCTTTTTTTGGTAATTGAAAGCTGCTTTTTTGCAAGATACTCTGTACTTTTGTACAGTAGCCAGTAGCCTCTGATGGCCTCCAGGCTGGAACAAGTTTGTGTTGTCCCTCTCTCTTGCAGCGTGTGCTTTCACACCTGCAGACTCAGATAACTTTGCAAATAAATGACTATCTCAGCACTGCACTTACAGTCAGTCTCCTGGAAACCCTGGGGGACCACAGGGGTTGTTAATCCCAAACTGACCTTGCATGGTGGCTTCAGCTATTTCAGCTACTAGTGTACACAGAGCATTGAGCTTCTCCAACATTTAGCTAACATGGAATGCATCAAGCCCCTGACAGTGCCTTGCTGACTGATGGCTGACATTCAATCCTGGGCAGGCAGCAGCACCTTCACTGACAGTGCCCGTCCGTGGTGCCAGACGTTCACCCCCGTGCTGTCCCTCCCTGTGCCCCTATGCATGTAGCAGCACTGCTGGATACAGGGCCCCAGAGCCCAGGATTCCCACCTGAGTGCTCCCCCCGCAAAGCACAACAGGCCCTTGTATAACACCTGCAATTCCCAGTTGTTTGGACAAAATGAACTCTATCCCTTTCTTTGCCTGTGGCATTTGTCCCTTATATTTTGTGGCTCTGTCCTTGCCCCCTGCCATGAACTGACAGTTGTTTGGCATTATTATTTCTGTGGTTTCAGTGTTATTGTATTCCATAAAGAAAAAGGTTGGGAAAGATGTTTTACTCATTGGCCCTTAAGGGACACATTTCTTGGAGACCATGGCCATGGGGAGCATACTCAGCTTAATAAAAGCCAACTGTCTATTGCTGTAGTTGCCAAACATCTCACATTTATGGCAGTAGCACTGTTGATGTGTACAGGCAGAAAGCACTTACCAAGATGGCGTTTGAGTGTGTGTCCATAATTTTTTTCTTTTTAGAATCAGAAAACATGAGGATTTTTGGGTGCAAATCCTGACGTGCATTCAAATCCAAATTGTAAGCCAGACAAAAATCGCAGCCTTTTCATGGCATGCCTTGTGATCTAGCACCTGCCGCCTTGCCATCTGATTTGATGCCATTTTGAAAATTTAGTTCACCCACCTTTCTCAGACACCTCTCATTAAATGATATAAATGATGGTGGTGGCGGGTCAGTTCATTCACCAGGAGATCTGAATGACTCACTGTCTGGGAATAATGCTGTAACAAGGCAAACACCACCTGCCATTACGTTTGCCACAGCCCACAGGTAGTGACAGCCAATGCAACCCACTGTTAATATGAGGATGTAGGAGGCTGGGAACTCAACAAGAACAGAATAGAAGAAATCTGGATAAATGTTCCCAACAGCTATTCCCATGTGTATGATGAGCGCCTGGTACAAGACAGAGCTGGTGAACCTAGGCAGAGAACAGAGTGCAAATTAAGCCAGACTTTTTGGGAGAGAGTTTCTGCAAAGAACGGAAATTTGCAGCTGGTCAGGAGCAAACTAGGCTTAAATCAGTGATGACGATTTAGGGCACTGAATGAAACATCCTCTGTTTGGGTTGCAATAACCTTCCCTTACCAAGTGTACATCAGAATGAATGTGTGTTTTCTTATCTGAGGTGTCCTGAACAGATCTAGAAATGAAGGTCTGAGCTTTTCTCTGTTTTTAATCTTCAGAGTTCAGACTCTAGGAGCAAAAGCGACGGAGGGACAGGAGATTGGAGTGGCTGAGGGAGAGTGTGGTGAGATCTGCAGTGAATATTTTCCTATGGATTAATGAGAGGATCAGGTTTTCATTTGCCAGTTAAGAAACTGATGAGAAAATAACTTCTCCAAAGAGTTTTTGGAAGAGGAAACACGAGGACTTATTTAAGCAGTCCTCATGTCTGTGCAGACGTGTGTGAGGTTGTTCCATGACATGAAGCAACATCTTAACAAACAATAAATAAAGAAGCCTTGGAATTTTCAGTAATGAGGTTTGGTGGGTTTACTGATACTCCTTAAAGGAAGAATTTATCCTGTCTGCTGGATAGTTTTGCAAGCCCTTTTTCCCAAATATAATCTGTTAGGGTCCTAAGCAGCTAAAGAGAAGAAAACCTACTTGCCTTTGCTATATAAGATTGCAGTGCTTTTGGTCACCAAGCTGCCCCATACTCAGCTTGGTGACCAAAAGCACTGCAGTCCTATAAAGTATGTGGTACTGCATATTGCAGCTAGTTCCTTGCTCTTAGGTGATTCACACTAAAACCCTGGGCAGTGGGAATGAAACAACAGAAAAATGCCAGATCTGATGAGATATCATCTTTGAAACCCTATGCGTAGCACTAAGTCCAATCTCTGTAAAGAAGCTTCCACACCCAGTTACAGTCCCCTGACTGTATCTGTTGGGCTTTGCTCTGCTGGGATCTGTAACCCAGGCGTGCTTATCAGTAGCAGAGCAGGAAGAAGAAATTGGGCAGAGTGACAGCAAATTGAAGCCCCCTGCAGTGTGGAAGCACATAAGCTACAGCAGCGAGGACGAGGAGTCCCACACTAAAGGCAAGCTGGTAAACAATTCCCATGGTCCTTCAATAGTTTAAGCCAATGAATTCTGCAATTGCAAAGAGAAGTCTTAWGAGGCATGATGAAAAAGCTATATTAGCTTGGTGAGTGGGGAAAACTTAGCTCCCACCAGCTAAAACTATGTGGAGCCCCTGGGTTTAGCCAGGCTCTTGCAGCATGGTGTACATGTGGGGATTTGTGCTGTAAAGCGGGACATGGCTGAAGCATGGGCTGAGGACTTGYGTAGGAGCTGATCGGTATCATCCTTACGTGCCAGCCTGCATTGTACTTCTAGGAAATGCAGCTTGTTCTGCTTGGATGTGAATCAAGAGCAACGCAGTCACGGCCATGTGGCGGAGCTGAGGTGAGGGGCTGTTGATGTAACATGCTATGATGTAAATAATAGGAAAAATCCTGACTTTTCATCCTCCAGAGGTCAGCTGGGGACTTCACCCCTGCTGTCAAAGGTATCAGGCCCTCACTCATTAACACAGGGCAAAGATTGCTTTCTTCCTCTCACTCCTTCTACCTAAGAACTGAATTGAAAAAGAAAATAGACTACGGGCAGTAGTTTACCTCCATCACCCTCCTCCTATAAGGTTTGGGAATAGAGCTTTCCTCCCCCCCCAGTGACGTGAAACAAAACAGCAAAAAACACTTTGGCACAAAGTCTGTGAAACACAAGTGTCACCTTTTACAGAATGACTTGCTACTTTTCCTGGAAAAGTTTCATATGCTTTTTCAGTGTTTTCAGTTCTTGTCTCTGGACTTTCTCCTTAATTTTAACATGTGACCCTTCAACTATGAACACTCCCTAATTTTTAGAGCTGCCTCCTAATTGTTCCAGTTATGTGTCCAAGCTGATGAGAGCTCTCCGAGAATAAGATTTAGGCTTTATACCAAAGTCTGTAGGCCTGTAATCCCTCAGACAGACAGCTCAGAAAAGAAAACACAGTCTGGGTCACAAATATTGTCTTTTAAGCATAAAGGTGCAGTTTGGCAATCACTGCCTGCTCTTGTTGCACACAGTTTCTTAAAGACTGAATGGGACCAGCTGGGGTCAGCCCACTTCTAAACCAATGGGTTTCTGACCAGAAAATGTAATTGCAAGCAACCTTAACTCAGGATGTAATCTGTCGGACAGCCTCCCTTGCTGACCAATCCTTGTACCAGGGGAGAGATCACCATCCATGTGTAGATCAGTGCAAAGGCCGTGAGAATCCCAGAGACTGAGCTGACGAGAACAGTAATTAGCAGGCTGAATTTACAGCCAAACATGCAAAGGGGAAGAAAAAAAAAGGAAAAAGCCTTAGGGGATAACTGTGCAAAACCATAGCTGAACATCAGACTCTGCGACAGAGGCTTGTGCTGGCTGCTATTCCTTATGAGTTACCTGGGATAAAAAAATGGTTGTTTTCTTTCAGATTTGATCCCAAGTGGTTTCTCAGGTGCATGGAGGTTAAAGCTTTATTAGCAACTGAAGAGTGATCTGAAGAGTGAATTACTGATACCCAGTGATGTTTTTAAGGAACCACCCTCCCCCTCCCAAGGCACTTCTTTGGCTTTTTTTCTGTCTCATTCACTCTCTTTTGGACTGCCTTTCCACCCAGTGTGGCCCTTCTCTGGGGCACAGACCAGTGGAGACAGGCCAAGCAGGAGACATCCAAGCTGCCACAATGTTTTGTTAGAAATGCTGTTTCTGTGGCATTGCTTACAGTATGATACCAACTGCTGGTGTCTGCAGTGGCTAGGAATCAGCTGCCAGGCCCCAGAAGCAAGAGTCAACAGACAGGACAGCTTTCTTCTGAGATGTGGTCAAAAAGGAGGTAACACCTTGAGAGAGCTTCAGCACCATTTCTGAGCTCCAGTAACTCCTCCTGTGCCTGTCAGAGTTTGAAGAAGCTGGAGACTGACCCTGTCCCTCTTTTCTCTGTTTTTTTGAATAGAAGTCTGTATCTGCTCCTCCCTTCAGAGCATTTTTGATCTCAGCGCAGGCTCAGGGGACTCCCTCGCCCTGTGTTTTCAGATCATCCCTCACTTTTGGTCATTGACTTAGCTAATGAGTTCAAGAAACATTGTGATGTTGCTCTTCAACCCATCTTTCAAAGCTACAATAGCTTTCTACTTGGATCTTTTTCAATAACTGTCATCTTTACCTATTTACTCATCAACATTTGCTGTCTATGGAGCTCTTCTCAAAGTGGGTCTTGTGCATCCCTGTTATTTGTCATTCCCTGCATTACTGTGACTCACTGATAGTCAGAAATAAATTGTTTCCAAAGAAATAAGCTTACTGGAATGCTGGAAAGGCATTTGTTTTCTGGCTGACAGAAATATATATTAAGTTAGTAGTATGATTTATAATAACCCTTAAATTAGTCAATATCCACTAACAAAAACAGCGTGTTAATAAATGCCAGCCAAAATAAATGTCTCTGATCTCCACAATAACATCACCAGATTAGCTCACTCAAACTTTCCTTCTGTCATTACCCTGAATAGACAGACATTTTTTGACTCTGTCCTAAAGGCCAGCCCAAGAGAGCCTTGTCAGACCAACAGAGGACCCCTTTCCTGGGAATGCCCCTTCTCAGTGCCCCAGCTTTGAATTGCAGAGGGGCAAGTTCTTCATGTTAGCAGAGACCTCAGGAGATGTCTAAGGAAACAGGCAGTGCCGATTTCCAAAACACCTATGACTCTGAATGTCAAAGTCAGCACCTGGAAATGTGCTGAGAGTCAAGTCAAGTAAAAGAGTAGGTCTAATCCCTCAGAAGAGTAACGTGTTTGGAAAGGGTTTATGAAACCTCCCCTGAAGCATCTAAAACATTCTCAGGAGTTGTCCCAAGTACAGTGAAGTGTAGCAATCTAAAACATGCAAAAACTAGCACTCCTTCACTCCTGTTTTCTGATGAGTGGAGGATGGGTATCTCAAATCCAGGAAACACATTATTCATGGGACTTTTTCCCATTTCAACTTCTAAATTTGAGGCTTCTGGGATTGTTCTTGCCCTGAGCACAACTCTCTTTAGGTACGAGATTCTGTTTCTCTCTTGSGTGCTTGCAGTTTTGCGCTTGGGTGCTTGCAAGACCATAGTGAACTGAGGCAGAGTGCCAGTGAGTAGAGCAATTGAAAAACCCTTAACATTTTTGTGTGTGTGTGCATTAGCCTAACAGCAACAATACCCTATTCTCTCATGTCTTTTCATACTTTTGGGTGATAAGATGTAGTAAAAATTTCTTCAGCGTTCTGACAGAGAGAGAGCATTTCAGATATAATTGACTATGTGATTGGGAGTACTGGTTTCTGTTGGCTCACTTAGCCATCCTCTCCCAAGAAATGCCATTGCTAGTTCACATTATTGTTTAATTTGGCTCTGTGCTGAAAGATAATATGAGGAGTGACTACTCTGATGGCTGTGGGATCTGCTCACTGCTGTTTCATATCCTATCATGTCTGGGTGAGTAGCTGCTGCATATGCCCTCCTTTGCTCCCATAAGCTGTGCGTCATTATCCAAGTATCAGTTCTGGGAAAAGGGATGGAATACTTTCAGATTCACTGGAAGACTGGTCAGAAAACAAGAATTCTGTTTTAAAAGAAGGTGTGGATGGGGGTTTGACATATGTTTCTAACACGAAAAGATATCAAGATCTTTCAAAATGTATGTGAAGAAAAGCAAAAAAATGGCTTGATGGTGTTAACCTTCTTCCTTCAAATCAGTGCCAGGACTGGAGACTGGATGTTGGACATTTGTGGTACTAGCTGTAGCCATTCGGACATTTCAGTCGTGCTCATCTTTTACCTATCAGAGTTTTCTGCCAAAGGTTTAGCTGCACCCAGTAGGTGGCCAGAAAGCCTTGCTTTGATAAATCGGTATCTTCTGATGAAAAAGAYATTTAAGCAGGAAGCTTCCAACATATTCTGATTCACTGTCAGTAAGCTAATGGTTTATGATGGATAGGAAGGTGGTCCATCCAATACATGTGTAGATGAATTTCTCCATGAGCAGATTTGTCCATGTCCATGGAAAAGTTGGGGTTAGCTAGGACTGTGGTAGCCGCTTTCTCCACAAAAGTGGCATGCATGACCTAACTGACTATGTGTTTGCAAGCAACAAAACATGGAAGCAGTGAACAGCAGGACGAACGCCTTCCCATCTTTGATTGTGTGATGCTTTGCAGATGGAATATGGGATGAGGCTGTCCTCCTTCCCATAGTTTTTCCACCTTTGCTTGGAGGGGAAAGGACAGCAAAGAGAAGAGAACCCATAGCAATAACTATCCAAAAGAGCTGATTCTTGGTCCTGGCTCAGCATGGGAGGAGAAGGCTATAGGCCATTGGTGCTCTCATATCTTCTGAAACTAGAAGAAAAAAAAAAAAACATTTCTCCAAGACAGACTGACTCCACAGAAGAAAACCTTCATATAGAAGGAAGCTTTGTTCACCCCTTGTTACCTTCACTGATCCAAATTCCAGTCTCAGCCTCTCTTACCATTTTACTGAATGAAATTTGGAAAACATGCGCAGGAAGGTCAGTTACAAAGCATAAAATTTGTGTAGAGTCTAACTAAAAAAAGTGTGGGCAGATATATGGCACAATGACATTTGTTATTGGAAAAAAAGAGCTGAAGGACAATAAAATCTAGACCTAGCTATATACAGAGCCAGCTGAGAAAAAATGGAGACCAAAGAAAATTTAGGAAAAAAACAACTTTTTCTATTTCTGCATCTGGGAAAAACACTCCTATTTTGAAATTGATTTATGGCTATCTGAATAGTGTTAAAATTAATGTGAAACAAATTTATCCCAAAGACAGACAAATTATTCTTGGTGCGTGAGCTAAAATTTTATCTCAAACTCTGAGCTCTGATTACAGTTTGTCACTATAAAAGAAAAAAAAATCTCTTCATTTGTAAATGAACAAATTTTATATGAAGCTATTGAGAGATTGTAAATGTGGAGAAAGCCACGACATTTCCCTGGATTCCTGGGTTACAACAACTTTTGAATACTAGGGCTTAGGAACCACAGTCCACCCCATTAAAAGTGACTCATGAATGCTTTGAATCGAGTTTTAAAAGCATTCATTTCCTCTTTCAATTATGAATGTTGTTCTATGATCATCATCATGAGACATCAAATAACCAGAGGAAATAGTTCAGCTCACAGCTGTCACACTACACCTCAGGTTTCACAATGGCTGTTAGACTGTTAGTACCAGTTTGTACAATTTTTCACTTTCCAAACTGCTCAGGACAATTGCTTCCTTAGAAGAAAAGACCATTCCCATTGTTAATTCATTATCTAACAATTTAGTCCTCTCCTCTGCTTCTGGTTCATTATAAGTGAATACATACTTGAACTATTATCCGTTTGGATTATTATCCAAAAGTGCAATTCCTCAATTTGGGCTAGGGGGTGTWAGCCTCATTTTGATGACTGACTTATTGAATCAAGAGAATAGCTGTTGTCTGACTGATGACAAACTTGCAGTATGATCCTGTCAGGAAGAAAAATAATTTCCCTGTTTTTAATCCATATAAATCTTTGTTGTAAGTCCCTAGCCAGTTGTAGGATTGACTATATTAGAAGTCAGGCTCAGGTTGCACACTGAAAGCAAACCTTTACTAATCCAGCAGCTTCCAGCTTCAAGGTGCACAGGCAATAGTGATTTTGCTGGAGCAAGCTGTGCCTCAGCCACAATGGATGTCCCTGGAGATCCACAGACCCCACCGTGCTGGCAGGGGCTGAGGAGGATGGTGCTCCGGTTGCCAATGAAGCTGGCTATGGGGACGGTGTAGCTGAGCCCTGTCGTGTTCCAGGCCATGTTGTATCTCCTGCAGCAACTAGAGAAACCTTCATTTCCTTAATGCCATTTATAAACAGACTTTGGCTCTCATATGGGATAGTTTTGGCCTTCAGTTTTTATTTTGTTTTGTATATGATACACTTGAAATACCAGAGGTGGGCTCTTAGGTTACAGCCATTTCAGCTGGTCAGTGCACCTTGTAAGGTAGGCAAAAATTCCTTTGTCCGTGATTTTCCAGTTAACAGAGGCCATAAATATTATGAAAGCAATGTTCTCCTCTCCCCTGTATATGTATGACTGAAGATCTTTACATTCAAAATTGCACTGAATATAGATGACACTTTGTATGCTGCTTTGATGGCATACAAGAAGACAACACAAAGAAGACACAACAGGACAGGATTTTTTGGGGTAATTAGTAGCTAAAGAATAGTGTTGTGTCCCAAATAGGAAGAAGGATACAGGCAAGCCATGGCAGTATGAACTGGCTCTTCTGAGTCAGAGATGCCCAGACCAAACTGCTGTGGTTCAYGCACGGCTGCCACTCACCCATGGAGCTGGGAGATCACTGTGGGGTCTGTGAGCAGCCCTGGAAGTGAACACAGGGCCTCATGCTGCCTCTCCCTGATCTGTGCTCCTGCCCTGCACCATGGGGAGACAGCAGACAGCATCTGTCACTGAACTACACCCTGCTCTCAGGACTACTTCACAGTTATTTCATGTCTGTTTATTAGACAATGCTAATGTATAAATGCATGTGTAAACAATGAAGAAATCTTCAGTCTCTTTTACATAGTGAAATGACTTATGTGTGTGCCCATACTGTGGTTACACAAGATCCTTTCATATTGTTCCCCATTTGCCTCCCAACTTATATCTCCCCTGCAAAAAATTAGCTTGGGTCAATTGATATAAGTAATGATGGAGAACTGGAAGAGATTCAGTATAGTGTAGCTCAGCATCAAAAATGTGGATTTGAACAAAAACATCTATGGGCAAAGAATTTGGCTTTTAAAGAATGTTTCTGCCTGCAAATCTTCTGAAGACAAGTCTTATTATTCCATTTTCTTAACCAAATTGAAACAACTTTGTAGCTAGTTTAATGCTTCTGAAGGGACTCCCCGAGCATGTTGGTGTCACTGAGTCAACTTGTCCCTGAGGAGCACTCAGTGACCTCTGAGTTTTATGAAGCAGAAAACTAAATGATGAACTTTGGAGGAAAGCAGAGGTGATAGGTAATGTGATATTTTAAAGCGCTATTAATGACAAGTCCTATTGTATTACAATGACTGTCTACCTAGAAATTTTGATGGACCAGAAATGGGACTGCTATTTTGCAATGAACATCTTTTACAACAAAGAAAAAACCAGACCTTTATGCATTTAAAACTAAACTGCCTACCTATCTCTCTTCATGTCTGTTTTATATCAGAAACAGAATATGGGCGACTCTCAGGGTTAGAGTGGAAAGACCTCACTGCACTAACAGTCTTTAAACCTTATATCCACTCTGCACACATACTAGTGCACTGCAGATACTTGGTGCACTTGTTCTCAGCTAAAGCCTGTGTTAGCCAAACCAAGTTGCATGTAACAATAGGGGCATAAACCTTCCAGGTAATGCACTTTACTTCTTTTCCTGCTTCTGCCCCAGCGTAGTCTCAAGAAAAATGATATACAGTTATTCTGTTCATATCCCAGTTATGCTGGCAGAAGGTTGTATCTCAGCTTCTAAGGCAGCTTGATGTTCCTTTTCTTGGAAACCCTCCAGCATCACTTAGATATTCTCTTGTATGGCCAGTAGCAAAATATTGTAGTACAGAGGTATGAGGGAGCAAACACTGAGTAGCTTCAGACATTGCATGACATCCAGAGGTTTTTGTTATTGACATCTTCTCTGTCCTAAAATACCATGACAAGAATCCCTCCTGTGTACAGCAACAGTCATCTTAGGGGAACTAGGAATTTTCCCAAAGTGGACTTTGTGTTAACTTCCTTGTATTCTTGTTCCTCAGCAACCACTTTTGCAAGGAGCTTCTGAAAGAATGGTCCTTTGGTCTGGCTCTGTTTCSTGGTGTAGGACACGGCTCGGCCTGGTAGCCTCCAGAAAAGGGTCACTGTACTTCTGATAGAAGAACCATATTGCCCTACAGTGACAAGCTAATGAAAAAAAGTGTCAGTTGTGACATATCTACTGTGCATAATCAGTAATCTCTTCAGTTTATAGTAGTAAAGGCTCATCCTGCGTACTTTAAAACATGTCAGCGTTCTAACAGCTGTTATGCGCTCYTGTAGTCTGAATCCTCCTGAGTTTAAATGTGTTCTTGCAAGGCTGGGTGACCTGTGAAAGAAGTGAAGCCTTAAATGCTGCTCTAAAAAATTACAGATTAAGATACAGTACAGATCTAATCCATTAATAAGAATAATACCTAATAACAATTATAATATATAACTCTTTGCTGTCAAACAATAGCCCTGACATCCAAAGATCTGAAGGCATCTTCTAGTGAGATTGCTCTTGAAGACAGAGAACTGAGACAGAGCAATGTAAGACTAACTCTTCAGAGATATTAGTTTTCAGGTCTTTGAGGGCTTACACTAAAGCGATTTACTTGAGGTGCCTTAGATGGAAATTTCCATTGAGATCTCCTAAGGTGTTCTCTGACCAGCTGTCTTGCATGAATAACTGTTACTGCACTGAATTCCTTCTAGTGAGTAATTCTTTCATCCATGTCATTTAGTAATGATTTCGGTTAGGTGCTTTTGCGTATGTATAGACCTTATAGACCTGTGGGTATAACAGCAGCTAGGTGTTAAGAGAGAGCTTTGGGCATGACACCACCTGTCAGAACCACATGCTACCTGAAGAGGAATGTACTGTGTTCATAGAAATGCAATAGGGAAACACTGGAAACCTCAAAACACATAGTGAGTTATACTTCCGCTGGGATTTGCTGCCTGCACATTTAGGGTGCAGGTACATGAAACAGGATAAGCCAGTCCAGCTTCTCGGTGTGAAGGTCCCATTCCCCATCCCCTTTGCTGAGGCCATTTCTGGCACTCATTGGTCCCACACTCCGTGTTTTGAGTCAACTCACTAAGCAGGCAGAAGCTGAACCTAGCAAATATCTAGGTAGTTTTATCCTGCAGTAATAGGTTGTACAGGCTCAGTGCAGGGCCACAGGAAGAGCAGAATCAACACAAGGGAAGGGACAGGACCACAGGCTGGAAGCTGCTGGGAGTTGGAAGCTGGAAAGGAGAGAGAAGCAGCAGGATATCTTCCCTGTGCTGATGGGGAGTCTGGCTGTCTTGTGTAACTGCAGCTTTTGGCAGGGATTCATCCTGGCTAATTTCAGCCGTGTAATAGCTGAGCATCTAGCTAGAGTTTTTTGTCCAGGCCTGCTCAGCAGTCAATAGAGAAGGATAAGTGTCTCCAGATATATGCA
Source organism: Apteryx rowi (assembly GCF_003343035.1). Classification (NCBI taxonomy): domain Eukaryota; kingdom Metazoa; phylum Chordata; class Aves; order Apterygiformes; family Apterygidae; genus Apteryx; species Apteryx rowi. The sequence continues at coordinate 1,057,933 of NW_020448764.1, forward strand.
GATATATAGCAGGATTCTATAATGGTGATTAAAAGCAGATATGTGCAATCGTGGGGTGGGGATAGGGTATTGACTCTGGGTTTATTGCAAACATGTTTATTGAAGATGRCGATACAGTGTAGTCATAGCAAACGAATCTTACTGCACATTTTTTATTGCCTGAGTCTCAGTTTCCTACCTCTCCAAYGGYTTCTTGTCAGAGGTTCTCTTAACTCCCAGCAAGTAACCTTGAGAGGCGTCCCAACTCAAGGGGAGATTCACTGCCGTGCAGCCCACTGCCATGCAGGAGAGCTCAACGGGCTCTAGGCTGCAGCACTATTTATGGGCATGGAGTTTGACTTATGGTCATACAATATTTGGTGTGGAGATATACCTTTYTTTGTTGTTCTTATGCCATGTTGGGGAAAAGATACCTTTTTGCTTATCTCATGCCTGTTTCTGGCCTCACCAGTTGCAACCACTATCACCTAGTTCCTCCTGGTCAGCACTGGGCGCTGTCAGTTATTTGTGGTCAGCTGGGGCCCGAGATAAGGGGTGGGATAGTTGTGCTCTGCCAACAGTGTGCCCAGATCTGTTACTAGCAGTTGGAGCACCCAGTAGTACACATTTAATCTGGATTAGGTGTTGACACTTAAGGACATTTCTGACAAATTAACTAGGGTGTAAAAAGTTGAGCTCATGGCGGGGCTATGCTGTTATGCCAACTGTGGGTGGGCAAGCAACACATGATCTGGTTCAAATTCTGCTGAAAGAAAGGTGCCTGTCAAAAAATGCTTAAGCAAATTTGAACAGCCAAAATGAGTCTGGAGTGCATCAGCACTTTGTGTCATGGGATCAGAGCTTTCTAGGTCCAGCACTGAGAGCTGGGTAGCTAAGAGCTAAGAGCTGACTATAGAGGGAGCCTACACACCTTGTTTTTAGCCTGCTTAAGTTAGTTGAAAGAACACATGTTTGAACATGGTTTTTATTTACACCACAAGAACGTATTTTATAGCAGGGAAACAAAATTTATCTTATGGTTGGCTTACACATGACTAATACATTTTTCTTAGATGATAATCACACTATACTTGGCAAAAGCCCTCTAGTTTGGGGTTATTTGCTTCTAGATCCAGAATTTGCAGCTTGAGTTCATTTTCTCATTAAACATTAATTACCACTTAGTATTGTGCAACCTAGGAGTAGCTCCCTCGATGTCAAAGACGGCTCAGTACACAGTCCTCGCTCTTTGGCTTCTGCCTTGGCACAGACTGCGATGTGTTCCTAGAGTTTGCTCTCTGAGCGTGTCCTTTCCACAGTCACTGGGCAGCACGGCTTTTGAGAGGGGCAGGAGCCCCGCTGAGCCCTTGTGCCCCCCAGCTTGGTGTTCACCTGCTGCCGTGCTCTGCGCAAGGGGGCTGCTTGGGCTGGGGGCTGGGGAGGGGGATGATCCCGCTCCTGGGGGGTGGAAGTGAAGAGGCCCTGGGGGGTGCTGGGGKGAGCGAGGAGCCCCGGAATGGTGCCATGGCCACTTGGCTCGCTGCTAACCTGTGCCACGGTTCCCTGTGTCCTGCTCCTTTGCTCTGTCTCACCAAGGAGATGTCAAGATCACCCAGCAGTGCACCTGGGGTTTGCACAGCCACTCTTATCACGGAGGGTGGTGACAGCAAATTACCAAGGGGAGCAAAGGCGTTCAGACAGTGCTGTTATTACTGCTGCACAGCCTGGAGGGTGTTCTAGGCACTTCAGGGAAAACACACGGGTTATGTTAACATCTGTCAGAGCTTTTTCTCCAGCCCAGGTCTGCCCACCCATCCACACGGTTCACAAAACTCTTTGCAGAGCTGTCTGGAGGGGGTGAATATGTCCAGCCTCTGAGCTGAGGCCGGACCTAGATATATAGGGCCTTCCCAGCCCTGGGGTGGTACAGCACAGGCCATGAACAGTTATTCTTGTATTTCAGCCCAGCCAGCAGTCCCATCCAGCAATGTGACTGGGGAGCACACAGGTCACAGTGCTTCAGCTTGCTTGTGAACAGTCATTTATGAACAGGCCCCATCCCCAAAGGACTTGCAGTCTAAGTCCTAGGTTTGATGTTTCTTTCCATAGGTGAACTGCTGATACCTGCTCTAAGGGCAGCAGGACCTGACATAAGACAAGCGGTTCAAGCAGTACAAGTAGTTACAAAACTAGATCCTGCCTGAGGGACTTGATAAACAAGGGAGGATGGAGTGAGCCTGGGGATGGAAGCTATAGTATAACATATGTTTTTGCTGGCAGCGAAGGTAGCTTGCGCCAGCTGTGCTATCAAAGACAGCCTACTGGGTAGTTGCACCCTTAGTTATACAACAAGGAATGAGATTGTACTTATTCCACAGTTTTTAGTCCAGGCATAGTTACTCCTGGGTAGTTTAAACATATTGATTCCTTCTCTCCTACGGTTATATGCTCCTTTTGACCAGGCAGCCCTGCAGGACTGAGAGTTGTTTAGTGCCTCAAATAAGAGAGTCGAGGCTGGTTAAGCAGGTTTCAGGTGAAGAGCAGCTCAAAGGAAGCATGTGAATTTGAAAAGGAGGAAAAAAACAGGAGAAAGCAAGCAGCAGCAGCAGTGGAGCAATTGGGTTTGCTGACAGGAAAGTCAAAAAAACACTGTCATTTCTACAAGGTCTTAGAACCAGCCCCATTCAGCAAGTCTTTTAAATGCATACTTAATTGCAAGCATTTAATTTTGCTGTAAGGTCTTGGGGAGTGAATGCTTAATTAATTCCTTGACTGTGCATATTAATCATGTACTTACATGCTCTGCTCAGCCAGGGTATCGTGGCTGCATGGTGGGATGTCAGGAGTGGAGTCCCCCCAGGCACCTCACCCCTAACACAAGGCGGGGCAAAAGGGGTAGTGGGGGGCAAGCCCATGCTGTCTGTGGGGGTCTGGCTGGGGAATGCCCTACCGCACGGTAGTGGTGCTCCACTCCCCCGGCTGCTGCCACAGCAGGCTGGGACAAGGGGAAGGTGACAAGGCAGCAGCACATCCCACCAGAAGCTCTGCCCTCAGCCCTATTCCCAATGGCAAGGGGCAGAAATTGCTGCTTTCTGGAGCTCTTCCCTGGCCCCGACCTTTCTCTTCCTCCACCTCTTCGCACCTATCCCACAGGGTCCTACTGGGAGGGTGAGAAAGGGCTATTTCTCTGAGGGATAGGTGGCTGTGTGGAGGGGAAGGTGAGTCTGTGACTCACCAGGCAAGACTGCACTGGGGCAAAATGTCCTGATCCCAGGAAGATGGTAAGGAACAGGAGGGCATGTGCAGAGTCTGCTGTTGTCCTTCAAGACTCACTGATGCTTCTCAGAGATCCCCAAACCGACCTCTCTGCCCTGCCTCAACCTCCGTTGAGACCCCACTGACCCCACCTGCACTTCTTGTCCTTGGCGTGATACCGCTGAAATCCTATTAGATCCCTGAGGCAGCAAAATACACTGTTACCTAGTGTTCTGGGTTGTCTCAAGACAACCTTTATCAGATAAGATGTGATGTAACTTTATGAGACCTGATTTTTTGTATTTATGACAATCCTGCTCCTTGGGTATCACAGTGCAATTGTTAATATTGCTAGAATGAATGCAGGCTAATGAAAGAGAAAAGTTTACAGAATTCCCCACCTACGTCATACCAGAAGACTTCAACTTAAATGTCATTATGTGGATTATTCTTATATTTCCTGCAAGATCATCAGTTAAAGCACCATTTTAGCACTTCTGTAAAAAGAGAACACACACCCATCTAATCTGATGTTGTTATAAATCACAAATTTCTTTTCACATGGCAGAATGCAATTAGCCTAGAATCAAATGCACAGCACTTATTACAAAAAGAACAGTGAAGCAGTTAAAATTGGCCTAGAAAAATGGTAGTGGGAGAGCAATCGGTGTAACAGATTTAGTAGAAGACATTTTGTCTCTGAATTTGAATATAACTTTTCTGGATGCAACAGGAATTCAAACATATTCTCCTAGCTTGAATCTTTGGGCAAGTAAGTATCACAGCTCTCAGTGTTTGTTTACAAACACGATTGTTATTAGCACAAATATTATTATATTTGTTCTTCTAAAAAGTCTCTCTGCACAGGACAGGATGAAGCTAGTGCATCTGTTCAAATTGCCTGTAAACTCAGCTCTCTTGTAGCTGAGAATAGGCATGCTTGTCTGGCTAAGGACTCTGAAGCTTTCCTGTGCTCAAGTCTGCCACCTCCGACACTGTAAAGGTGCAACCAGATGATAAAGGATGGAGCATCCAACACTACCTGTTGTGTAGGTGCTCTTAAATCTTMTCTTCTGGAGAAACTGAGAGCCCCATGGTCTTTAATTTCATTTCCATATCTTAACCTGTGCTGTAAATTTTTGTTTTTTGATATCTTGTAATTTGGTTTCATGGACATTTGGGCACCTGCCTGCACCTCTGAGAGGTAATAAAACATGCTGATGCCACAACTGCAAACAGAATGAGGTAATGGAGATGCAAGGGCCTACAGGGGTAAAGAAAGCTGCCATGGAACAGTAGTAAAAGGGATAAATAACTTAACTCTGAACAGGTCATAGAAGCCTAACTTTTGTGGATGAACGGATGGGCTTTTAACTTTTAAGCACTGGTAAATCAGGGCTGGATGCTACAGATCCATGGTGAATGGAGGCAGCCCTGCCTCATTTTATCCCTGGGACTTCTGCATTTTCAGTAGGACTAACTAGACCAAAGGGGCTGGTCAGAGACTAAGGTCCAGATCCAAGGGCAAGGAAACTCGCTAGCAGACAGCACTGAAGCCAAACACATACTGTGTGGAATAAGACTTGGGAAACAGGGACCTGTGTTTTCTGATTGAGCCATGCTGCCCAGCAGGCTTAGGTGCTCACTTGCCCACTGTAATAGGTGCCTTTACAACTGCCTTTAGCATAAGGAAAGAAGCAATCGGTGGATACTGCCAGTGGGAGAAGTGATGAGACAGTGATGGTCACCATTAGGCATACTGTTTGGGGCAGTTCAGGGTGGGAAGTTGCCTGAGCACTCGAGTAGGAACATACTGTCACTATTGAACATCTGTAGGGCTGGTCGCCTCTTTGAACTAGCAGCTTTTGAAGCACATGAGCTTTTGAAGTGAAATACCCATAGGAAAGTCTAGGTGTTTTATATCTGAAAAAAACAGTAGGCGAAATGAAATCATTTGGACTTTGCACTTTATGCTGATGAGCCATAAATCCAGAGCAGGGACACTGTAGGGCTGGAGCCAGGCCTGCTCTCAAGTGAAGAGTAACTGGGTAACTGAAGCCAGGGGAGCTCCCCTGTGGAAGAACAGTCCACAGTGGACTGAAACTAAGGCACCAAGTCAAATATGTTAATTAAGTGACTGTGGGAGCTTAGCTTCTAAGTCAAATAAAGATAAAAACAAGGACAAAGTGCAGGAACCATTCACAAAAGAAGCCACAAATTCAAGTATGGAAACAGTAGTGGGTCACTCTGAGTGTGTGTGTGTACGTGGGAACGGTGTGTGGTAAGGTGGATCATGTGTTACTGAGCAGTTGACGAACAGACAGTTGCCCCATAACCTGCTTGGCCAGTTGTCGTAGTGGTGGCAACATCAAGACCCTTTGAACCCACTGTGGTTTCCTGAGACTGGAGCTGCAGAGCTGGTGGCACAGATAACATTATAGCGCACTGGGTATTCTATAGTGAAGTATTTTGGACTGAGTGACCCCATAAAATGTATGTCTTGATTCTCCTATTGAGCAAGCCATTCACTCAATGCAAGAGGATCCCAATGACTTCTGAATTATTGGGCTGCTCCCATGGGGATTAAATACAAGAATAAATGGACTATGACTGTACCAGAAAATTCTGAGCCTAAACCATCATTAAATATATCTCCATAAGTGCCTGAGAGTGGAAGTGGGTGGGGGGGGGCAGTGAGTCATACCAATGGAGAACATCAAGGTGGCTGACCATTCATGGTCATATTTGTGATAAAACATGTATTACTACATGATTTGTCAGCCCAGGCTGTTGCTACCTCACACCAATGTTAATATTTAACTGCATTTCCCACGGTTACAGCAGAAGACGTGGTAATCTCATTTTTTTCACATGGTTTCAGGATATGTCTCTGCTGCGACCTGCAGCAGAATTAAGCATAACTGTCCCACAGCCATTAACACCAGTGCTGGTACCCAGGCCACACAGCACACACAGCTGACCTGAATCATGTGGGGTAAACACATTTCTGTTGAATTAGTGCACATGACATAGGGTATATGCCAACTTTATGTTTTTACATTGGTTTCAATGCCAGCCACAGGATGACAACTGATATCCAAGTCAGCAGACAGTGAGGTACCTCAGCCAGCATAAATACTGCCAGAAGGTCTCTTCAATACTTTCTGGACAAACCATAATCAGCTGAGCAAATTTATGCCAGCTCAGCATTTTGCATCAGTTTTTGATCCAGTACTATGAGCCTCCGTGTCTGCCATTGCTACTAGTAGGGCATAGATATTCCCATTCATCAGACACATCTGGTATCTGGGCTATGCCTCACCATAATAAAAATACTACTTTTTGAAACCATAGCTTCTCTTCTTTCAACCTCTTCATCTGGGTCACAACTTTTGTTTAATTTTTGTGCATTTTTGTATTTTGAACCTACAAGCTTTGTTAGAACTGATTTTTTTTTAATGCAGTTTCTTTAATTTTACCATAAAGGCTGCATTTTAAGCTTAATTTCATGAGAAACATTGTTTTCTTGAACTCCACAGGCACAAGGGGAATAGCAGATAGCAAAACATCTGGGAAGGATGATATCAAGTGGGGAAAAAACATCTGCTGTGATGATTTTGGACAGGGTAGATCCAGCTGGATATGTAAATCTCACCAGAGACTCCTTTCCATGCTTCTGTCCGAGCGGACATACTCCACAGCGGTTCACATGCAGGTGTTCTGTCCAGCTAAGCAATACTGGGGACAGACCATAAATTTGCGCCCAATTTGAAACAAATTTGGCTATTACAAAGCAGAGGAAAAATACATTCCAGAACTGCAAACTCTGATCTTATCAAGAACATCATGTAACATTTGTGTGTGTTCCCAGATAATTACAGGTGGCAACTGTTAAGAGAAAAACGTTGGAGTCAGGTGACAGCACACAAGAACTTTGAACTTCTATCTGCAGTATGATTATGTTGTGGTTTCCAGACACAGTGAACTCTTGGATTTGTTGTTTCCTATTGCAACATTATGGGAAAAATAATCTTAAAGGTTCAAAACAACAGCCTCTAGATCTGCCATATAAAACTGCCACACAGTAAGTGAGAAGCTGAATAATATCTGAAAAGGCTGTACATGACTGAAAGGTTTCAGAAATGTCAAAGAAATGAGCCAAGGTTTTCTAAGCTGGCACCAGGAGTAATCAGTGTCCTAAATGATTACAGTGAGCAGCCAGCCACAGAACCTGATTGCTTGTCCCTCTCCTCAGATGGTACCAGATAGCTGCTATGACTGAGGTGGGCAGCACACATTACCTAGTGTCCTGGAAATGGCCCAAGTGACATGGACTGAATGAGAGAGCTTGGGAAAATCATGTCCCTGAGGATGTCTGAGGTTGTGACAGTATTAGTCCTGCACTAAGAGCTGACAATGCTGACTTGCAGCATTTATAACCTCTACCTGGAAGCGACAGCCACTGGATGAGCAGTAGCTCTTGTTCACATTCCCTCAACCTCTTTTGCTGAGGCAGCCCCTGTGCAGACTCAGCCCTTCACAACTTGCTGTGGGCTCAGAAGAGTGTGATGTGATGAAGGTTTTGTGGTTAAAAAGATGCGACTTTGTGCCTGCTGCCTTCATGCCAGCTTGGCTGATGTGTTTGTGCTTAGCCTCCTGCAGGTCTTTTCAACAGTTCCTCCTTGTCCTCTTTCTGCTCCTTGTTCCTGGGGTCACGGTGCCCACGTGTTGTGYCTCCATTCAAGCTCAGGGCCTTGTATTTCTGCTCCTTCTGCAAACACTCCCCATAATTGAGGTTTTCTGGCCACTGACCTTTGCCTCTGGCCTTGTCTTGCATCAGGCCTCCACATACAAATCTTCAACTCCAGCACCTCTTGGGTGTTTTGTCAAGATGGCAGTCTCACACCATCAGCAACATTGGTCCCTGAGCCTGCTGCACCCATGATCCTGTCACATCCACCTGATGTGGATCACTGCTGGGCCACATCCTGGGGCTCTGATGAGCCCCACACTGCATGCCTTCAGAGCTGAGTTTGCCTCTGAACCGTCCTTGTATCCCTCCCAACCCATAGCTTGTCTCTGTCCTGCCCCTAGAGCAGGGCAGCCTTCCTTAGCCTCACATCCTCTATCTCTGCACTCCTCCTTACATCCCCTTTTCTCCTCTCCCTATGCACATACCCTGGTATGGATAACTGTGGCAGAGATGCACTGCAGAAATTTTTTTAAAACCAAAAGATAGGTGCACACACACACACACACACACACACACAGAGTGTTAGTTTACTCCTTTCAGAAAATGAGTGACAAAAGGAAGCTAGGCTGTTCCCTGTTCACTTCCACCAGATAAACGCTAGCTGCACGTCTGGCCCCAGCTAGTGTCATGGATTATACTCTGAACTGCAGCTCCTGACAGTAAGATGCCTCTCCTGGATACTTTCTGGGATAGCAGGATTCCCTGCTGCACCTCTGGTGTCTTTTTTTTCCTGCTCAAGACATCAGCTTCTTCCAAGAAGGCACCACCTGCAGCGATAGTGGCTGGATAGACTCTGTGGACACTTCTGACTTCAGTGAAGAGACACTTTTGCTCCTGCAGGGTCATGGATCAGTGCCATGACATCAAGTGTCAATGCTGCCTGCAGAGCTGAAGGATGCACCATCCACTGCCTCTTCTCCTGCCCCAGGGACCCATCCTTCTTTCTAGCCTTTCAGCCAGGGTCTAACCCATGCCATCCCTCTGCCAGGAGCCTTCAGAGGCAGTCTGCTGTCTCCAAAAACCTCATTCAGCTCTTCTTCCACCCCATCCCTCTCTCTCCCCCTCCTCCCAGAAGCAGGGCCTAAGCAATACAAAATGCAGCTGGCCGGCCCAGACAGGGTGGGAAGAGACTAGAGATGACAGGCCTTAAATTGCCTCCAGGGAACAGCTTTTCTATCCAGCTGACGGGGATCACTTGCATATGCTTGCTGAAGTAATGCCATGTTCCTGCAGCTGAAGTCAGATGGGCGGCATGCCCCAAATGCCCAAAGGATGGCTTATCTACAGCTGCAAAGCCTAGGAGGAGGCTGAAGCTGCAGTGGCAGAGAGAAAGGCCCCCAGGACACCAGCATGAGCAGTACTGGCATGGAGGGAGCACTCTGTGGCTGCTGTAGCTCCGGGGTAGCTGGCACAGCAGTGCCTTGGCTCAGGCTCCCTCAGAGCCTACCCTGGGAGGCGGAAGTAATGCCAAACGCAGTACCAGGCATGACAAGTCGTCCGCAGTGGCCACCACTTCCTCCCCTGCCCCTCGCACCTGACCTGTCCCTCCTTTTTCCCCATCCACCTCCATCCGTGCATCTCCTCAAGGCTCAGCAGAGTCGTGGGGCCACCAGCGGAGCTGCATGCTCCTCAGCAGTGCTCCCCCTGGGACCTGGCCCTGCACCGTCTCTGTCAGCTGATCCCTTCCCTTGCCTTTCCCTCTGTACCTGCTTTGCACATCTTTATATTTGCCCAGTGAAACCCAGTGGTTTCACTTTGTTTCAAATAGACTTCTTCTCCACAAGCTGCTCTTTTTGCTTTCTGCAAAGCATTTGACAGCCAAACCTCCCTGCATAGCCTGGCACCAGAAGAAGCTGAGGAAAGCTGGTGCATGTGAATGGAGATCATCAGCCACACCGCACCAGAGCGAACCAGCAGCAGGTGGGCACCCCAGTCACCACCAGCTGATCATCCCTCAGCTTGCAGCTGGAGAGAAAGATGCAAAACTCTGCAGAGGCTGAAAATCACAGGCAGGGTAGAGAAATCATTTTTAAGCCACTGCATGTTTTCCCTCCTGCAGCTTTCTTCCCTTCTGAGGTCCAGGGGCAATGAGCCGCCCCTCTGGGCTGTCCTCTGCCTTGCGAGCTCCCCTACATGCCTGTGCGTTGGCTCTCCTTGCTCTGCCAGCTTGATTGTCTGGCCTGATCGTGAAGAACACCTGTGGGTGGGGACAGGCTGGGGACAGCAGGTGGCCGAGCAGTGGGGTGGGATGGCCTGGGCTCAGCTAGGCTGGAGCTGTGGCATGCAGAGGCATCTCCCCTCTCTGCAGGCCAGGCAGCGGTGGGGGAAAGGTGCGTGGATGGTGGGCAGYGGGGTGGTGGCAGGGGTCCCCACAGCCACATGGGGGCCTGCCCCAGCAGCCTGCCCTGGTGGCAGGATTCGCAGGGAGCACATCAGCAGACTGGGAGGTGCTGCTGTTCCCAGGGGCTCCCCAGTTGGCATTAGTCCTTCATGAGCACCAGGAAACACACCAGGTCCTTCACTAGAAACTGGTGGGGTGGAAACAGCGGGTAATTGCCTGCTCCAGGCTGCAGCCATCAAGCACTGAGCTGGGCTGGCAGGTACCAGGGACCTGCTCCATCTTGTGATTTGCTCTCCCTCATATACCATTTTCCTCCCCTTTTTCCCCTCCCAAGTTCTTTCCCTTTACCTTCCTCATCCCCTCCTGGCCAGACTGCTCCATTTACTCTTAACCAACTGCCTCTGGTTTTGCTRTTTTTATGCTGTTATTTGGTATCTGTGGTATGATTGTCCCAGTAATTTCCACCTTGGTCAGCAGTTCCTTAAAGCTACTACCCCTCTTTCATCATACACTTAATGTTTCTCTTTTCTGCCATTTCTCATGTTGTACAGATTGGGGTTGGCCTTTTGTCTACATACCTCAGTGGAGCAGCCAAGCCGCGACAGCGTGGAGGCAAGCGTGGGTTCGTCTACCTCAGTTAGTATTAACATATCCACTGTATACTGCAGTGTGTGCAGGAGGCCAAATGACTAGTGAACAAAACTAGCTTGAGGCCACTTAACTGCACCACAGCAACAAACGGCAGACAGGAATAATTTTGTTATTTGCCACCATTGTGCTTTTTTTGCCTTGTGCTCATCATAATGATGAGCATTTTTCGCCCTGTTTTGGAGCCACCTTAGCTAATTTCCTCCCCAGAACCACATTTCTCAGTGCCTTGTAGCAGTCAGAGGACTAAAGAGATTTTTAGGTGCGTAGAAGGAGAAATAAAAAAAAAAGAAAGGGAAATGACTGCATTGGCRTCCTCACCTGGTATTGCTCACACTGCTTCTAGGGCACAGTGACCAGTTGGGCTGTCCTTTAAGACTGCTGTGGCAATGATGGAGACAGCATAAAGTATAAATATGATCCAGGGGCTGAAAAACAAGCTTTATGTAATGAAAGTGAAGGAGTTCAGGCTACTCAATTTATGAAATAAAAGGCTGAAACTTGACTCAGTCACTGTGAAATYGTATGGGAAAGATATCAGACAGTGGAAGGAATCCAGGCTTTCTGACAAAGGTTTAAAAAAACATGGCTGAAGTCAGACAAATTCAGACTTTGTTTCCCAGCAGTGAGAGAAGTGGCTTAGCACAGGTATGGTCAGCTGCTGTTGCTTGGAGTTTTAAGGGAAAAGGAAACATGCTTCTTAAAAATATGCTTTAAACCCTTCCTGGGAAAAATTCTACAGTCTGTCTACACAAAAGGTTGGACAGGGCCTGAGTCAATGAATCTCTAAATAATCTTGGCACAGTACAAGCTAACAGGAATCACAGCTGTGACTGTGGTTGCAACATCCTGGACTTCCTTACGTAGGTCACAAGGCTAACATTTCCCCCTGGACTGATAGCCCTATGGACTAGGAGAGTAACAGGAGGAGGAATTTCTCATATTGTACAGAGTGTTTTGCAAGTTTAGTGATTTATCCAGGAGAAGACTGGGCTTGCCTGAAGGGGCCATCCTCAGTGAAGGGAAAATTAAAGCGGAGCAGGGTAAAATGAGAATACAGCATGATGTGGTGGGAAAAACAAGGGACAGACTTCCCTGAATATAAAAATGCCAGCAAAGGATTAGCTGGGAAGATTACAGACTTTCAGAATATAAACAAGCGGTTTTCTTGTTAAAAGCTGGCATATTGTTTAACCAGTGCCACCTTCTRTGCAAAAGCTGTTACCGGGAAAAAAGGTGATGAAGTATTCTAGATGCTTTAGAATAAATTGCCATTTTAACCTTAGAGCCAAAAGGAAGGAAGAGAGAGAGATTCTTTTTCCCATGCTAGTTGCGCTGGGGCTGCTTCTAACCTCCCCTATCTGGTACAAAATTGTCAGCCCTCTTTTTGGAAAAGTATTGTGAAGAGAACCTAGGTTGGTGAAGAAGACTAAGCCCTAGCCAAGCTGTGAAAAGGGCTCAGGTGGGTGATGGTCAGGGACTAGGCAGCACTGGGTGGTGTGACAGACAGCCTTCCCCTGGGCAAAGAGGCACAAAAAGCTCTGATGTGCCACCCCACTTTCCCTGCTGTGCCAGACAGGGCAAGCTGTCTTGGACTGAACACCACTCCCCTGTCCCATGTGGGAAGTGTGGCGAGGCCGCAGTGGTGCTGAAGAGGGGGAGAACTTGAGGCCAGCACTTGTGCCTGCTCCCTGTGCGGGAACATAAATAGCACCTCAGCTCCTCTGGCCCAGGCACAGTTGGGTATCGTATGCACTGCTGGAGGGGGGTGTTATCTGAGGGGTCAGGATGCTGCCAGCCGCAGGGCTGATGCTTATATGGAAATGATATGGTAGTGCTGCTGTTTTATTTTATTAAACAAGCCCAAAGTAAATGCCTTTTGCTTTTCTTCAGCTATCATTTTGCTAAAAATACCATGTGAACTAATCTTCCAAATAACCTTTTAATAACAATCATCTTTGGATTACTCTCCTAAGTCTGAGTTTCATGGAGCTGGCAGTTAGTCCAGTAACTGCATATTCACTGAAACTGCTCCATTCCCCATCTCCTCATCTCTGTGCAGAGCTGCAAATAGGTGGAATTTGAAGTACCAATATTCCACTACGACCGGCCACCGTGGGGTTGGAGCAGACCTGTGGTCCCATTGCTTGTTGGCCCCGTTATCATTACAGTAGCCCCAGCTCCTGGCTACCACACGCCTATATAAGGCTGAGTCAAGGCTTGTACAGCTCCTACCAAGACTGGCTGCCGAGGGAAGCAACATCATGGTAGAAAGAATGATGCCTTCCAGTTCCTGGTGTGCTGTGTTTTCCACCAGCTGCCAAACTTTGCATTGTGGTGAAAGTGCCAGGGAGCCACCAGGTTCACCTCTCCGAGTTTCCTGTCAGTGTGCTCCCCTTGCACTGGGTTCTTTGTCAAGGTATGCATTTGACCTGTGGATCCTGAAGACTGAAAACTCTGCCTAGAAATACAACAATCATCTAGTTCATTGCCTCTGCCACCTGTACCATTTCGTCTGGTCCAGTTTCCCAAGATGCAGGTGTTAGACTTTCCATCCAGTCAGTGCAGGATTGTTTCACAGAATAATGGATACAAATGATGCAGCATTTTCAGAAATGCTCAGCTTGAGTTGGTCTTTGCTCCAGCTCATCTACTTGCTCAGATCTCAGAATCATGTAAACAATTGCTTTTCTGCCTTGATTTTCTAACATTTGCTAAATCATTCGTGCTTTGTGTCTCTACACTGGATATTTATGTCTTTGTATTTTTTTTTTAAATACACTCAGGCACATTTTCCAGGAGGTAGAAAATATAACAAATCCTGTGTAATAAATGCACTGATATTCAAAAGCAGAAGAGCATTAAAACAACTGAAAGTGCTGAGCTTTCTGAGAAATACCCTGTGGAAGGTCCAGCCTGCCCATTCTGAGCGGTGTGTTAGGTGCTGGATCATAAAAAGCTAGAATGTATGCCTATGGCCTGATGGAAGTTATCTCATCCCTTTTCCTATTAATAAAGCATGCTAATCAAGCAAGGGATGAAAGTTGAGCTGTAAAGAATTCCTTTAGATTGGTATTGTGCAGTTAGGACAAAGGACACAATGTTATAGCAGAGATAAACTACAAAAACAGAGTCAGCTATAAATAGATTGTTACCACTAAGAGCTTCCAAAAAAAAAAACTACACAGAGATTAGAGAAAGGCATTGAAGAATGACTAGTTCCCATCCATCCTTACAAGATGATTTGAACTTTTGCTGATGCATTTAGAATGCCCTGGATCTCTACTGCTGCTCTGAAGTTACCCTGCTCCAGCAGTCTTCTGTATTTTCTGCAGAGATGTATCTTTGTGCATTTTCAGTGGTGGTAAATTTTTTTTTTTATTATCTTGGAAAGCCAGAAACAGAAATTTGCTGAAACTAAATAAGTTTTCACATAAATATGACATGTATATTAGTTCTCTCATGTGGAATTAGATCAGCTAGATAATCAGGCTCATGGGCTTTTTTGAACCTGAATTGTCTTCTGTACTGAGTCATGCTTCTTCTACCTGAAGTTGTCCATAGGATGGGCAATGATGATCCAGGAGACTCACCCTATTACCTTGTTATGATATGTATGAAAGTCCTAATTTTTTTGTTACATTGACCAGCTTAGTGATCTTCAAACATCCTAGATATCTCAGAAATAGAAATTATGTAATAGAAAGTCCATAGAGAAGGCTTGTTGGGAATATTACATAAAACAACAAACTGAGAAATGGTATGGAATTATATAAAAAAGAGATAATTTTAGAAACTCTGCAAGTTTTTTTTTTTTTTTTTTTTAATGAATGTTCCACTTCAGAAATAACTGAGGACTCAAGCAGCTAGTGAGTGGCACTCCCAGAACCGTTCAGTACACTACCACCTTCATTGATATGGTTTAAATGGTTCTCCTTTATTCTCATAAAATTGGGCTGGAAACTTTCACACATAGCCTTTTTCATAGTATTTTGAAATGTTTGCTTCCAACTTGATGGAAACTGAGTCACAGGGGAGGGATATGCAACAGTGAAAAATCACAAACAAAAATTATTTGCATTTCACCTGTCTTTTCAGGCAGGACTTGGGGTAGGTGCAGGTGAGAGAAAGCAAGCTTGTGATTCACAGTTGTCTGATAAGGTGCTGGAACATTTTTGTTTAATCAGACCTTTGCAACCATCTCTGGTTGTCAACAGGAAATACTGCTGTTCATTTCATTGTGTAAAATACCCTTCGGTGAAACTGCGGTCTTATCTCATGAGCAAAACGCTCATTTACTCTAATTCATTAGCAAGGGTCCTGATAAATGAACTCTGGGATTATGGCGTATTTATCTGAACAGGAAGGCAGAGTCTTGTACAGCCTCTCCACTGGTTTCCAAAGAGACCAGGTGAAGAGGAAAAGGATGAGGGAAGCCATGTATTGACTCTAAAAATGTGTGTGTAGGAACACATTTTCCTCTGGCTGCCCTTCCTTCAGCTGGCCATGGAGAAGCTCATGAGCCCTTTTGGTTCCCCTTCCTGTCTCAGATACTGAACTGAAATCCTGGCAAACAGGTGGTTCTCAGAGATGCTTGAATAGCCACAAGTTTACACTGTTTTCCATGAATAGGATTAAAATCAGTGGGGAGCAGACACACACTACCCACTGGTGCCCAAATGTGCGGTGCCTGATCTTCTCTAAAAGGCAAAGAACAACAACAGCGTGCAGCCACCACCTTACTGCATCGTACTGAGTTTGGGTAAGAAAACRCACTGCCGAAAGGGTCCTGTTTGCCTAGTGGCAGAGGACACTTCCCACTCAGAAAGAGCCCATGCAAGGACACCTGCAAGCTGCGCAACGGCGTGCGCCACGGGAGAAGCCCTCACTGCTGGCTGTGGTGGGAGCAGGCAGCACCAAAGTCACAGGGGCAGTGGGCACCTAAACCCTGTGGCCCTCACACCCTGCACACAGGGTGAGCCATGAGTTCAGGGGAAAAACTAAGGGAGTGAGAATGAGCACTGGCCGTGGGGTAGAAGATGGCTTCTCCCCTGCTGTAAGCTTTTTACCTGCACATCCTCTAATTGACTCTTCTATGCTCTAATATGGGTTCTAATATGGGCTGTCTCAGGTGTGGTTTCTACTGGTCTGCTTTTTTTCTGTCATTCCTTGTGTGCCTCTTTGCTCCTGTTTTGCTTTTCTCTTCACTCTCTGCTTTCTTCTGGATTTTCCCTTTTCTCACAGAATCACAGAATCACAGAATCGCTGAGGTTGGAAGGGACCT
>NW_020448764.1:1076350-1255066 GCF_003343035.1 Apteryx rowi
GGTCCAGCAGCACACCTCTCCTTGTTGGCTCCTCCACCACCTGTGTCAAGAAGTTGCCACCAATGCCCTGCAGGAACCTCCAGGACTGTTTGTGCCTAGCTGTGTTGTCTTTCCAGCAGATATYRGGRTGGTTGAAGTCSCCCATGAGAACCAGGGCCTGGGATCGTGAGGCTACTTCCAGCTGTCTGTAGAAGGCCTCATGCCATGTCCATGCTTTCCTCTGCTGTTTCAGCTGCTGTCCTAGTGATGAGTACACATCCCCCTGATTGCTGTACTCTACAGTTCCTAGAACTCACATTTATTTATATTTGTTCTTGGAACCAAAATGGTAAAAATAGCCTAAAGGCCATGGAAATAATGAGGGAGGGGAGTATAATGCATTGCGCATTGCTTTCATGGGTTGCCAAAAGGTGGAAACCCCGTTGATTAGAATTGACATTTCCCATGTCTCAAAGTTAGCCTACAGCTCGCTAAGCTGACCTGGAGGCCTGGGAAAAGACATTCTCCATTGAGTAAAGATGCCACCTTTTGGAAGGAAAAAGAGGAAATCTGAAGGGAAAAAGAGGGGAGAGAGAAAAGAAGATGAAAGTGGGAGGTGGGAGGAAGAAGAAGATTAATAAAGTGAAAACAAAACCAAAGATACAAAAACCGTCAGAGAAAAAGCTGCATCTAACTTAGTGTCCTGACTTGGAGTGTGATTGTACCATGTGTTTGAGAAGGGAGTGTAAACATCTCTAATAACCAGAGGGGTGGAAAACTTGTACCATAAAGAGGTCTCGCTCTCATCTCAGATAATCCACTGTTTATTTAATACCCAAAGCCAATGTTCCCATATCCTTTCCAAACTTTTTGTAAAAGGGTATATTGTAACAAGGTGTTTCCATTAGCTATATAAACACACAATATTTCTAGGGCTGGAATCAGGGTGCTGCACTTCAGCATGAAAGRATAATGATTTTCGTATGGAAAAGTCAAACCTGCAAGATGCAGCTGGTATTTACAGAGCAAAAGATGAAGTGAGAGGTAAAGAATGAAAAACGGCCTGGTCGTCTTCAACTTTGAACTAAGCTTTGTCATTAAGATCTGTGCAAAGTACTGTGAGCTGGTACTGCCCAGTTTTTGCAGCAGTCCCCGCTCTGGGGCCACCATTTAGCAGAGGTACAGATAACCCCCAAATGCAGGGCTGCAGACATCCCTGTCCTTTCTCCTGCCCCGGAGGGCTAAACAGTCGTGTGGGCTGATTCCTGGTCCTAGGTTGATATGGCACCAACTGGTTTGCATCCATGCTGCTTAGGGCTATCTTGTCTCGAGCAGACTTGTCTGGGAGATAAATATTTGGCATAATGTGAAACAGAGGCAAGCAGTGAGGTAACAAGGCAGGATGGATGATCCCTGCCCAAGCTCCTTCCCAAGTCCTCTTTTATAACACAGGAGAGATGTGTCTGTAGGAGAGCAAAACCTAGATCATGCTTTTTTGCATAACCTTATCACAGAAATGATGCTATAATGTAGGATGGTGCCCTCAGGTATCTGGAAATTGGTTGATGTTACTGCCCCACCGCTTGTTTTGCCCAAAGAAGAAGTCCGAGGTTTTACTGGCAAAGGTTATCCAGGTTGTTACAGTAAGGTTTTAACTATCTAGAATTCAGTCAGAGTAGCTATTGATCCAAATATCTCATGGTCTCACCCAGCCATGTAAAAACAGTGGTCTAGTGACCAAACAGTGTATTTGCCTTCCCCCTCAGACTGCATAGTTTTCATTCTGTTTCCTAAATAGCTGTAACATTGGGCTTCTGAATAGAGCTCCAAATGAAGATGCTCATGTTTGCAATTTAGTTGTACTTCTATATCTCTTTCTCCTCTGCTCCCCTTTCATCACTGTTTCTGCCTCTGCTCTTTCCTTGGCTTGCTACCTTCCCACTCCTCCCCCTCCCTCCTTCTCTTCTCTTTGCTGTATCTATTTTTACTGCTTCTCTCTTCTTCATCAATCAACAGCTTCCCTGGCTCTTTCTTCCTTTGCTTCTCTCCCAGTATCAAAGAGCACAATTTTTTACTGTATGCATGGGATTAGATGCTTAAAAGGCTGGTTTGACCTAGAGATCTGTCCCAAAGAATATTTAAAGGCATGCTTTCAAGAAGTTACGAATGCAGGCTGTGTATACAAGCCCATCATCTCTGACTTCTTAGATGTATTCAGCTTTCACAGCATGCAGGGTTGAAGTTCCAGGAACAACTGGGTATTGCTTGCTGGAGAATGATACTAATGCACACTTTCATGCATCTGTCACTGGGATATTTCAGATTTCTCTGACAAAGAGGATTCTCACAGCACACTGATATGGTGGCAAATATTGATATGCCATTTTTGGTCAGACAAATGAGAACATAGGTTGACATTAAGGAACTAAGGTCACTTTGTCATCATCTACACTAGACAATTGAATTGACTTTATTAAATGAATCCTTGACTGTATCACCAGCATTTATTGCTGGGAGTGTTAAGACCACTCCCRGTTTCTGCTGCAGTGACACAAGCACTGATTTCTCTCAGACACTAGGT
Source organism: Apteryx rowi (assembly GCF_003343035.1). Taxonomy (NCBI): domain Eukaryota; kingdom Metazoa; phylum Chordata; class Aves; order Apterygiformes; family Apterygidae; genus Apteryx; species Apteryx rowi. The sequence goes on from NW_020448764.1 coordinate 1,078,911, forward strand.
TTTCTGGCTTCCTGTCTGGCCGAGAGTGATGCACACGCTGTGCATGACAAGAGCATAATGGATGAGATGCATGAAATTTTGACAACCCACTACTAGAACATGCTTTCTTTTAGGAATTTTGCTATGTAGTTTCAGAAACAACATTGAAATAACGAACTGTATTCTCACACAACCAAATTTGGCCTAGCTCCACTGATAAACTAAGAGGTGGCAACTGAAATCTTATAAAAGTGAATATATTTTAATCTGGTATAGAAAGGGACTATGGAAATCACAGTAACAGGATATGAAAGAACTCAAAGGTTCAGCAAAACTCATAAAGTTACCGACAAAATACCAAGAAGACCCATAATTAATAGGAGCAATAACGTTTGCTCCTTACCCAACCATTGTAATAAAAATGAACTACACAGTAGCCACATTTACTAAACATCTAACACAGAGTCCCATTCATAATTGCATTGATGGGTTTCTGAAACAGATAAAATACTGAACACTAACACATTCTGTTACACAGCTTACAGGGGACTAAACATCATGATTCAGAATTAAGCTAATACTCAACAGGGATAAAAGCAGCATTTCTTACTGGGGCAAGGCTTGAGAAGACTGAAGGTTTAAATGAGGTTTCCGGCATCTGCAGGCAAAGCTGYGAGAGAGTGGAGCATAGGCTGACCTCCGTCCTGCATCCAGTCACATATATTGTTCCTTGTGGCAGTCCCTGCAGAGGGACCCTTCTCCTCCCCAGTCGCTGGGAACTGTCAGTATAAGACATCTCTCCTTTGACATCGCAGTATAATGGACCCCCCCAAATAGCCCTCATGATTCTGAATGAAGTGCAAAACGTGTCATTGCCTCCAATTTGTTTCAGACTCCCCTTTCACACCTTCCCTTCTTCCCCTAACTCAGACAAACAGCAGAATAGAAAAGTGAAGTAATTTATTTTCATTCATTTTGGAGGAACAGACAGAGAAGCTTGTCATTTCTCTTTTAAATATTTGGAAAACGTTGTGAAATTAAAATGAACAAGGTCATATTAAACCTTTTTTTGAGCAGGTAAATCCAGCAGTAAACTTTAAAAAATATCCTAGATTTTGTGCTGGCACAGTTTGTGACTCTAACTTCACTATCGAAAGGAAAGACTCTTTCAAATTAGATCTGTACAAAAGGTGAAGTTGCACTTTTGGAAAGCAATTAAACATTTATTCACTTCACTTTCACAGTATTCACTTCTGCTTGCTGAAGGAGACACTTTATAGCTCTGTTTGAAACAACTTTCTGTTCCTGCCATCCCACAGGGTGACTGCATCACTTGCTGCTGCTTTTTGCAACAGCTTCAGCACTGTTTCTTACTTAACTTTCTGCTTTATCCTGGCACCTATTGATTTATTGCAGCCACAATGTGATTCCGCCTCTGGAGCTGGCATTTGCTGCTTAACCGCCCCTAAGGAGTTAACTAGTTTTATTACATAATCTGTTTAACATTCTGGATGAATAGAAAATGCACGCCCTCCCCCCCCCCACCTCGTACAATATGTTTGTGCACTTTAAATCACAGTCCTCTGCAGCTGTGTGTGAGCCCCACGCCACTCGACACGCCAAGACTCTCTGCGCGTATGTTTGGGTGCGCGTGTGCATGTGTGCGCACAACTTGCCCTGTTGCAGCTCTGCTTATGCTGTTGTGATTGCGTGTGTGCATATAGGAGAAGAGAGGAGAGCGAGAAGGCAAGACAGCCTGCACTTTTAGAATTACAGGAAGTACCRGCAGCAGTTGCAAAGTGTGAAAGCAAACTCTGCCACTTCTTGGATTGCTCCGAGTGGACAGACCACCTCACATAATGCCATCTTTCGATGAGGTTTTAAAAGAAGCTGGGGAATTTGGAAGATTCCAAAAGAGGGTCTTTTTCCTCCTTTGCCAGACAGGCATAACTTTTTCCTTCCTATTTGCCAGCGTGGTTTTTCTTGGGCAAACACCGGAGAATTATTGGTGCAGGATCCCTGGGGCGGCTGAACTGAGTGAAAGATGCGGCTGGACGCTCGAAGAGGAACGCAACTTTACGGTGCTGCCCCTGCGGCTGGCAAACAAGTYGTCGAGCAGGGAGTGCGAGAGGCTGGACACGGCATGGGACACCTCCACCAGCTGTGCCAACCCCCTTGCCTGCTACAGCAACCGCAGCACTGGCAGCCTACCACTTACTGCATGCCACGATACCTGGGTGTATGAGGAGCCCCACTCGTCCATTGTCAGCGAGGTAAGGAAAATCCCAATCTCTAATCAGCAGCTGGTGTGGGATTATGGCAGTAAAATGGGATTGCTACTGCAGGACACAGGGAAGGCTCATTGCTTTGGTGACTGTTTTGTCTTACCTTATTTGTTGCTTCCCACGTCCCAGCAAATTGTGAGAACGAACGTGATTAAGTGTCAGCATCAAACTTTCAGGGAAAGGTGAGCTGATCTGAAGGCTGCCCCGTTTACACTGCCTCTCCCAAGCCGAACACCCCAAGCAGAGATGGCTCTGTTGCTAGAGGAATGTCAGGATAAAATAAAGAGTTATGTCCTTGCAACTGATGCTTCTGGTGACCAGTTAGGGCCAGCAATTTTGGGGGTGTAAATCAGCTGACCACCCTGAGTGTTACTGGTTGGCACCACTTGATGATCTAGATCACTGTATATACATAAAATGTTCTTTGTATTTCCAGTAGTAACCATTTAGACCTGCAGGTAACAAAGAACTGACGGCTCACTGCCCTCCTGACTTCTGAAAGGAAACAGTAGAGATGGAGATAGTAGAGAAAAAAAACACACATTTTTTCCCAAAGTTGCCATTCATCTGTCCCTGAAATGTCATAGTTAGAGAACTAACTGCAGGCTGGCTGTTACTGCTAGTGGTAAGTGCTGGCAAATGTAGCGACTTTTTATTAGGCTGCTAAAGGCCATTTAAGATGCTTTCCTAGGAAATCCTCTGTGTAATCTGTAATCATGCAGTGGGTGTGCTGTGATCTGACTCCAACACACAGTCTGCACTCTAAAAGAGTGTATTTTAAGGTCATCTTGACAATAACTGTCATCAACACAGTGCTGAAAAACATGAAGYGCATTTAGAGAGATGAGGCAGCAAATAATCAAGGTGCACCGCAAAATGTGTCAAAGAAACTGTGTGCTCTGGCTCCTGCTTGTTCTATAAGCGTCCCACCGTGGGTTTTGACTAGGTGCTTGAGCTGGAGCTGGGCCCTCTGAATCACAGACCAGGGCACAGCACGCAAAGACCTGAGCAAACACCAAACAGAAAGCAGTGCTTGTCCTGACCTTTCAGTTCACCCTCCTTCCCCATCCAGCCAGATCCTGGATCTGCTCACAGGTTTCAGGGTCTTTGGAGCAGGAGCTTTGTGCCCTGAGCACTGCACTGCACCCATTCTAAGCAGCTTTTGCCAGGGTTTATGCTTGTGAAAAGATAAATAAGAGCAACTGACTGGTCCTAGAGCAAAGCTTTGGAACTGGCTTTTGTGTAAAATCACGGCAATGGAGGCTGCTCTGATGGCTGTGAATGACACACAGGGAGTCAGTGTCAAACTTTGGTCTCTGGGAATGACATATCTCTGCCTCCATTGGCTGTTGCAGCAGGGGCTGGATGGGCCAGGAAGACGAATGCTGCTCAGAAGCTGCAGCCGGGCTCAGGAGTAAACCACAGGAACAGGCAGTGGCGGGAAGGTTACGCTGCTGCTTCTGGTGTAATTTTGTCAGAGAGTTCAGAAGATTCCAGTCATGGTGTCTTTCATTGCTGGTATATCCATGCTAGCCATTCTCCTCAGAGATTAAAAAGGAAAATAAGGARATTCCATTTCTTTTCTTGTTCCATTTGTTATTTTTAGCTCTTTAGCCTTTCTGTAGCTGAACCCAAGTAAGCTTTTCCATAAAATTGTGCTCAGAGTCCATTTATGGCAGCAGCTTGCGTATCTAGTGAAGGCACTGTGATTTTCTGGCAGCACTGAGCCACAGGGTATGATTTACAGAAAATGAAACCAGTGTTTGCATTATAGCAATTAGTGGGAGTGAAAGGTTGAATGTTTTCTGGCAAACACCTTGTCAAGCTGCACCTTGTTCCCCACATGTCCTGAGAAAAGCCTCCAGAGCCATGGAGGGGAGGAAGGATCAAGGGATGCTTGGGGAAGCACCTGTGCTCCCAAAGGTGCACATTGCCAAAGCCAAAAAGTAATGGCCTTTGAGTAGCACTGTCTTTCCCCTGTGCGAACCAGCAGGTCCCATTATCAGTGTCACCGCTGCGCCTAGCGGGGCTTTCGCTAGCTGGGGGCAGTGGGTGCCCGGCTGGCAGGGCGCTGGGCTGCAACCCGTGGCATTTGCCTTCAATCCCCCCATTTTGCACCTTGTTTGCCAGATAGACCACATCCCACCTGAGGCTTGGCGTCTCCGTGTGAAAAGGAATCACATGGCATGCACATTCTCACTCAATTGCTTTGAGATCAACTATTAAAAGGAGCTTAATATGCATTAACACATTGTATACCCAGCAAAGCCAGTTTAAATCCCAGATTTAATCTAGTCTCCTCTAGTTCACCTGAGGCCTTAACAAATCATGACTCAATCAAAGCAGATATGTGCTCTGTTTAATCAGATCGCCAAACATGACTTTTTCTTTTCTCATGTGTCTACTTGTAAATGCTTTATTTTGTATGCGTGTGTGAAGAAATGTGCTTTGTTTCTTTCAACTTCTAGCACTTTGTGTCTGGCTGAATCAACAGTGGAAATGGCCAGAGAGATGAAGTCAAAAGGATGAGTTATATGATAATCTGAAGAACACATGTTCAGAAAGAGAGAGAAAGAAAAATCAGAGATATTGAAGGAGTTCTTGCAGACTTATGGCAAGCACAGAACTGGTGTGCATTTGCTGCATTGCAGGGGAAGAATCAGACAAATACAGGCACGTAAAGCCTTTGCTAAGTGAAGATGCCATCTCACAGAGCAGGTCTGGCAGCCCAGCCACAAGCTATTGCAATCATTTCCGAGCACCCCAAAGTAGCTAAAGCAGATGGCTGGAGGAACTGATTTACGAGGAGTTGCAAAATGGATGATATTGCAGTGCCTGACATCATTGCTCTGATTTCTACATGACTGACCATGCTGTTTACTACGTACTATGTCATCCTAGATAGCTATCTTCTGCAAAGAGGTTCACAGTAGTGTCAGCAGAAGGAAGCAGCAGAAAAAGGGGGGATGTGGTCTGATAAAAAGCCCCTTCTGCTTTGTAAGCAGTATCTGAGGTGCCTGCTGCAGTGCCTGCTGCTGTGCGAGTCCCTTAGTCTCAGTGCTGGGGTACAGCTGGGGCCGGGAGAATCTACCAGGCCTTTCTTCCTTCAGGATCTGAGGAGAAGAGCAAAATCCATTAAGAAATCATCATAGGAACAGCACTTGGCAAAGCCAGTTAGCTAGGTTACAGACAACAGAGCATCACTAGAGATTCCCTTGTAAAAGCTTTCTTTGACGTCTGGTTGGCTCTGAGAGCAGGCCCCCCACTTCTGCACCTACACATCTAACAGTCTCTGTGCTCCACTGTTTTGGGTCAGGCTTATCCCTGATGGCATGCCAGATTGTAGGAGGAGCTGTCTGTGGATGTGGCATGAACAGCCAAGCACTGCAGTGCCTGAATTAGCCTTGAGCAAAATAGAGCTGGGATGACTTAAAGGTTTCAAGATATCAGCAAAAACCTCTGCTATGTGTAAAACTTGTCAGTCGCTCCACTGATGCAATGGTATCATAGGTGGTGAATTTGAGTAAAGGGCGTAGGTCCAGTGCAAATAGTCTCCCATTTAATTTAATGTGTCTTGTGTAGCTCCCTCTGAAACTGGAAGAGGTAACTACATGCATCAGTAGTGGGATGGGAATCAAGCGGCTTCTCAGATTTTGCTTGGAGAAGGAGGCTGAGGAGGTAATTATTGAGCTAAGTTCATTCCTGATTCATGCCAGCTGACGTCTTCTGAAATGATGCTGGACATAGCAGGTGGCTGGCACTTCTCTAGAGGGAAGGCTGGCCGACGGTAACACTGATCGCAGGGTGCAGAGGACAGGAAAGGCCGACGTTTCTGCTCTGTAGATGGAGCAGGTGGAAAAGCAGGAGTGCCTGGGGCTCTGGCGTGGCAGCTTCATGCTGGCCTGCCAATCTGGGAAGAGAACCCAGGTCACCCTGAACTAGGAAACCTGCTTCCTGCCCTCTCCTTCTGTGTGATCTTCTGATGTCTAACAAGGAACATCTCCTTGGTAGAACACTAAGGTTCACAACATTTGTATAAACTGAGCTTTTTTTGAATCCACTGCACTTTTTGTTGATCAAAACTGGCCCGATTATTTTAAGAGTTATAGCAGAGAGACACATGTACCCACAACATGAGAAAGCCAATAAGTCTAATTTCCTCAGGAACCTGTGCTGAAGACTGGGTCTTTGACCTTTAATACTGCTGGGCTTTGGCACTGCATACTTCAGTCCCAGTGGAGAAAATCTAGCACTCTGCAAAAGGGTGGCTGATAATAGCTTGCAAAGTGATAGTCATTTTATTCCAACATTTCTGGCAATGATGACTCCTAGAGGCATGTGAATGAATTACAATCACCTTGTCAGATTGAATAGCATGCTGTGGATGAGAGGGAGAGAGAAAAGGCTACCGGTTCATCAGCTGCCACAGCACAGCTGGCATATTTTGGGTTTACTAGCAGCTTTTTTTAGCAGGAGTTTAGCAGAAGGGCCTGATTCCAACATGCCCTGTCTGCAGCAAGTCTTTACGCTATAGATGATGTCATTTCAAGACTTGGCAACAATTTATTGCCAAAATGTGACGTCTGAGGTGGTCAAAATCATCTGAACATATTATCCTATTGCACCTGCTGCCAATAAATCTTCTTGTTCCTCTTCTTGCCAGCTGTCTCAGAAAATAACAGCCAGTCAACATTTGCAGAGGGATCTGTAAGTGATGCAGTAATGTTTCTCTCATAGTTTTTACAGCGATTTAGAGCAGAAGAGAATTCAGCAGTCAAGCTCAGGCTGGAGAAAGAGCAGCTGCTCCTTTTACTCTCCTCCTCCAGGACAATAAGCAATGCACTTCTCCCTCAGAACACTGATCTATTTTCATGATTGTCATTGGCTTGGCAGTACCTGCCTTATTCCCACCATCATGATGGGATAAGCAGTGGAGGGAATGGGAAAAAGGGTGAACAGAAGAGCAGAATGCAGCAAGCACTAAGTTTCTTACAAAACACTAGGCTTTCCCTGTATGAGATGAGCTGGAGCACCTCCTTGCATGGGTTACATCACTGGGGCTATGTTTCTCTCACTGGAATTGTGCTAACTCATGCTTGCTGAGGGTTTAGACTTTGATTTTTCTTACTGTTTTTTCAACAGCTGCTATTTTCTCTCCTTTAGGAGACGACGAGTTTCTCCACCTGCCTCTTACTTTGGCCATGGGTAGAGATAAGAAAAGAGAAGGACAGAGAAGGTTTCCTTCCCTAGAAAGCTTGATGAGTCTGTGTGGTCCAAGCAGCAGGGGCAGCAAGGGTGCCAGGTGGGCCTTGGCGCTGCCGCAGGACAATGCTCATGATAGAAACACCATAACGCTTTCAGAACCAAAGCTATTACTGAGGTCCTTGTGTCACAGTGCACTGGGGACAAAGTAAAGGCTGACACTCTGTCTTGCTAAGTGCTCAGCTTAAAGCAAGGCATGGAAAGGGGCAAAGTCCTTTCTTAGTCCCTTAGTACTCTGCTTTGGCAGAAAGAGAAAAAAAGGTCATTTCTCCCTTTCCACTGCATGTTTTTGAAGAGGGATTTGTTGTATTAAGTATGAGTGAAGATACCAGTTTGACAGCCCAGAGAGATGGGAGATGATTTGCCTGGCAACAAAAAAGGAGAATGCAGCAACAGTAGCAGTCTCCCCAAATTTCCTTAAACAATGAACATTTCCCTAAGCCTTTTGCCACTGGGAGTGAAAAATAAACCAACCTCTGCTTGCCCACTCATCTGGATGCCACCTAGAACACATGTGCCACCTAGAACTGTTGGTGTCGGGCTGGTGGACCACTGCAGAACTTGTTGGCTTGTAGAACTTACTGACTAAAGAGTTTCATCCATCGTTTCGAAATTTGATTGCAACACGCAATAAAGTGCTTCCAAACTTCTACTCAGAGGTGCTACATTTTGAAGATTTTTTAGTGACACTGTCATTTAAAGCAATGCATTTCTTCAGGGATAGACCTGCTAAGGTATCTTAGGGCATGCTCTGTGCAGAACTACTGTAATTCTGTACAGGGCTTTCATTTTAATGTTCAAGACTCTAATGGGTGGGAAGACATTCATTATGAAGATGTTCTTCTAAGCAGAAGTTTCCAGCTGCCCACACTACTGGGGTAGAAGGGACTGATTTTCCCTACTCTCACTCTGTTAAGGATATCATGGAGGGTGATGTCCTGAAGGAGCTGGTTCCTGCTACCTGTGGGCTCTGTTTGAAACACCTGATTTTTGCCTAAGATGGCAGTTCATTGCCAAAGCTGAGAGGAAGGGAATGCAGATTTGAAATGTTTATCAGTTTGGGCTACACAACCATTTTTAGTCATCTCCCTAAATGGAACGAGAAAACAGTTCAGGCACATGATGCTTTTTGTCTTGCATTGGATAGAAGCTGTGCAGGCGACCATAGCATTGAATGCCCAGAGAAGCTGCAGTGCTGTGTGGTGCACACTCACTCGTGCAGTGAGGGTCTGGCTGAGAGCATAGCAATGTGGAGGAAGGAGATACGTCCTTAGTTGGAGCTGGCCAGCCTGGGCTTGTTCACCCACATGATGATTGCAACGAGGAGCTGGTTAGCTAGGCTTTAACAAGCGCTTGATATAGATAGGACTATAAAGTTCAATGAACAGGCTAGGGAATGGGGGGTCTAAAAAACATAAGGCTTTCCTTTCCTTTTCCCCATCCTTTCCCCTACCATGATAAATGTTTCAGCAATTAAATTTCAAGTCTATGAAGGAACAGGGACTGAACATGAATATGGTGATGTTCCCTTTCTGCTCTGTTGTCCTGAGTGAGCTTAATCAAGCCAGGTAATTCAAGTGAAATTGGAACTGTCTACTTCACAGTGTAGCCATGCACAGTGAGGACACTGTCTGTGAACAAACACACCCACAAATGCACAGGGAGGAATGGAAGGTAAACCCTGTTGACTTCAATGTCTCCCATATGTTTCTCCAAAATGTGTCCCAAGTTTTGCAGGCAGCTTGTGCATGCTGATGCAGCAGTGGAGGTGAGGCTACACCTCAGCTAGACCCCGGCTTGCCTAGGGTTGTATGATGCTTAGAAAGGAAGCATTAGTCTCACACTTCTTGTGCAGTTTATCTTCAGTTGGGGTGGCTATAGCTATTCTTCCATGGAGGTACCAAACTGAAAAGTTCAGAAAGAAAAAAAGAAAAACAAAGAAATCAGACAGCTGTGGTCTAGACAGAGAGAGGGCCCTAGATTTTTTTGATTCTCGATGTTACTGATTTTGGAAACAAAGCAGGGTCACAAGAGCATAGTCTGTAACATTTAAAGACCAGATGTTGCAATTTTTTTGGTGCATTAGGAGAAGAACGTGTAGTTTCAGGATATGGGATTTCCTATTACTCGCTGGGGGAAATGGTTGCTGACAGGGATAGCTCTCCTTCTTCTTGATGTCACTGAAAATTTATATGGCAATGCCCCGGTCAGTAAGTGCCTCACAGTTTGGACTGCACCTGCCTGTGCATGGACAGCCTATGTGGCAGCAGTGCAAACATCAGCCCAGGCCTGGATGTGAAAATGGTCCTTGCAGAAGCAGAGGTGAGGTGGCACTCCTTTCCCTTTTTGTGCAGGCTGCTAACAGGGCTTGGGAGATGTTTTGGTGGAGTGTCATACAGGACTACTGGCTAACTGGGAACAGGTTGAAATCCTGCGTAAACGGTGCAAATGCTTTTCCTTCAAGTTATAGAGATGGGGAAAACTATCAGGCACAAATAAACCAGGTCATAGTTGAATGAGTGATGTGGGTCTGATAGGTCACTTAGATCAGAAAAAGATTTCTGTGCTGTCTGCAATTATCTTGCAAAGGTTTCATTCTCTTTTAAAGGTTATGTTTGTAAATGAAAAGCAAGATGTTAACAGGGTGATCATTTAAATGCTAGATGCTACATCAAGCAAACAGAAAAGGTTCAAGAATACTTTTCTGTATCAGAAGTTATTTAAATACATAGAAAGGAACAAAGTGCAGGACTAATATAGGAGTGAACAGGTTAACGTAACTAAGCTCTTCAGAAAAAACTCATGGTTTCTTAGAAGTTATCTGTCTTTTCCTATTTCCCAGAATATTTAAGATATTTGACTATGTCATTAGCCAAGAGCTAGTTTCAGCTGTCGCTTAAATCTTCTGAGGTGGATGTTAAGAGGAAAGAGTGTTCTCCAGAAAACATATTTTTCCTTCTTTGYTTCTGGCATGTATTCTCTTGCCCTCTTTCATGACAGCTTATTCACTGCCTGTTTATAGTGAAGAGGGATCAAATTGTTTAAAAAATAAATATATACTTTGAAAAAGGATCAAAAGTTTAAACTTTCAAGACAAGGGCCCACAGATGCTGCTGGAGCAGGCTCCTGCATACTGCTCTGTGCTAGCTGGCTGCTTTCCTGGGCACAGCCCCAGTGGTGCCTGGTGCAGTCACCCAAGGGCCCACCAGTACCCCTGAGCTTGCAGGGCTGGGGCATGCTTTTATTCTTCCACAGACACAGTGGGGCTCTGCAGCTTGTTTGAATCACAGCGTTGATAACTGGTGAGTCAGTGAGTTTCCTACAAGAGTGTGTTGGAAACATAATATGCTGGTGCAAAGGTTCGTATTAAATAGTGTTCAGCGCTGGAACATGCATGCAGATTGAAGCTGGCCTCTGCCAGACTCCATAGCTGTGAATGATTTTTCCAAAAGAGGTGATACCCGGAGCAGGGAAAATATCCTCAGCCTGGTGAGAGAAGAAGGCAGATAAAAGCCCTGCCAGAAATGAGACTCTGGCAAGTCAGTAATGCCCAGAGATACTGTGGAGCCTCCACCCTGGGAGACAGTCAAAGCCTCACTGGACAAGGCTCAGAGCAAACAGGTCCAGCTGTGAATTTGGACCTCAGCTTGAAGCTGGTCCTGCTTTGAGTGGGGTTTCAAACCAGAGGCCTCCAGAGGTCCCTTCCCACCTAAATTATTGTATTATTCTAGGAGGTAGGGGCAGCAGGAGGAGGAAGCCCTAAGCAACACCTTACTCTGTATTTGCAAGCCCTGAATTCAAGTTGCTGAAACAGCTCATTCTGAAGCAAATTTTCCATTTGGGCTGTGTTGGGCCCCCCGTGTCTTCCACAGGAAAACACAATGGTGTTTTTATAGTACAGAATAGTCTGTAGTCAGCAGACTCCTCCTAGGAGATCCAGGAAAGGTGACTGGAAAAAGCTTACTGTTTAAGCACAGCCCCGCTAGCTCTGAAGCGATCAGTGGGAAACAGTATGAAATAACAGAGTGTTTTGTAAAACAGTCCAGAGCTGTTACCCACCYAGCAGAGTGCGGGGTCTCTTCCGCTGGCATCAATCTGACCCAAAACCCAGAAGGAAGCTTGCAGCTATGTGGCAGGACGGGCAAGGGAAATGGGAGAGCTGTGTTCTGCTCTGGGGTCAGGCAAAGCAGTCGTTGCATTGTGCGAAAGCTCAGCTGGGCAGCTGTAGTGCCAGTATGTCCAGTATGGGCCCTGGCTGGGGACTCACACCAACCATGTGGTCTGTGGTGTTTCTGGCTCAGTACAACTCTGGCCAAGTCATGTTCTTGAGCCATGTGAAACCATTCTTTCTGTTTGTCCTTGCTGCCTCTATCTTTGTGCAATTATTTCCTTTTCAATTATGCTTCAACAGCACACTTTTGAAGCCAATATTTTCTCATAGCTAGCTATTCACCCTCTAGTAAGCTGTATTTCCCTGTACAGTTAGCTTCAGATGCTCCTCTTAGAGCCCTAAACAGTGCCAACATTGCAGGTAATTTCATTGGCTTCTAAACTCTTCTTTTAGTGGTCATGCTCATGAAAAAACTCTTCTTTCAAAAGCTGTATGTTTTGATACTATATTTCACAGGGTTGTCATAGTTTCAGAGAGCAAAGGGTTTAAGCAGCCTTTGAAGTCTAAAAGTGCTGCTCCTTGTTCAGGCTGTTCTAGGAAAGCATTGCAATAGCCATTGAGTATGACAACTGAGAACAGGTTTTATTCCTCTCAGAAGAAGTTAGTGTTTCTGCAGGTACTGGTCAAGATTTTCAGAAGCAAAAACTAGATGCAATGGCCTTATCTGCTCCAAGGTGGTCAGTCAGGCTCCCTTGAATAATGGGGATGACACCAAAACTATGACATTTTTAAAGTAAGTGGGGGACAGATATCCATCGTGCTGGGGACTTATGGGTTTACTAGCCAAGCTTTTCTTCAGAGCTGTGAGAGCTGAAAACTGCAGTTCTCAGTCACAAAATTCTCAGGCCTGTGGCTTCAAGAAAAAAAGAAAAAGCAAACACAAACCCAAATACCCAGACTTCCAATAAAATCAGCACAGCTAACAACAGTGATTCCTGTTGTAGTTACTGTCAGTGATTCTGATAGTGCCAATACTATATTTGACATCAGAAAAAAGAGTTTTCAATTTTAAAAGGAAAGAATAGCTCAAAGAAATGGGTATGAATGGCAGCTGTGTGGAGTTTCAGATATTAAACCATCAGGCTTCTCATTTAGGTATCTAAATATAAATTTAAGAATGTAACTTTAGATTCTTGGGTTCAGATTYGGGTTCAGTTAAATCTAAGTCTGGGTGCCTGGTGTATCTGTTGGGTCTGCACCTCTGTTCACYGGACATTAAAGCAGACAAATGGATGAAGATAAAATTTAGGCTCACGGTACTATATTTTAAAATCTGGAGAAATATGAATGGCAGAAGAGGCTTTTAATCTCTTTAAACACCCATGAAACCACCCCTTCCGAGTGCAGTGTTTGAGCACCTTTACTGATATGTATCCTGGTGACAAATACGCGTGTGCTTCAGGAACCAGTACCCTGTTAGTGTCAAAATAATTTCTTGCAGCTCACAGACAACAGTGAAAAGGTCTTTTTAGGGTAAATGGTAGAAACTGCTGTTATCTATTACTTCCCTTTCTCCTGAACCCGCATTACTCCTAAGGTTATCCTAGGTATGGATCAAAACTTCCCAACGCTGGAAGGCCTGCAGAACTTGGTAGGCAGCAGTTGGTATTCATTTATTCTCAAAGAGCCTCTAAAGTAATTTCCAGTGACATACTGTCTGGATAACAAATTTATTTTTAGTTTCATTCTGTTTTTTTCTTCTTAGTCTCTTTCTCTTCCTCCTTCTTCCCCACTACCCCCTTCCCTTCATTCCTGCCCATCCCCATCCCCAACCCTGTTAATGAATTCTTCAGGCATGCACCAATGTAATGTTTTGTTGGGCAATTATAGCTACTGGAGTATAAGGAATAGAAGAGTCTGGAAAAGCTATAGCAAGAAAATACATATTAAATGTGCTTGAATTTGATCTGAGATGCATTTTCAGTTTCCTCAGAGGCAACATGTTTTTGGTTTTATCCAGGAGACACTAAAAAAAATAATTAAACTATTTCTATAAGCTGATGTTTTCATTGGCTATAGCTGTGTGCCCTTATTCTGCACTAAACAAAGTCATGGCTTTGCCTTGGTAACAGATTTGACACTGTTGTGTTTCATCTGCAAAACAGCGATTCTTTGTCCATATCTGGAAAACTGATGCACAAAACACAGCATCCTTCTGGCAAGGAGAAGCTCTCCTGCAATCTTAGCAATAGCTTGAAGAATGCTGCAGCTCTCTAGGGCTGTGCTTCCCCTTCCCTTCCCTTCCCTTCCCTTCCCTGCCCTGCCCTGCCCTGCCCTGCCCTGCCCTGCCCTGCCCTCCCTGCCTGACCTGCCCTCCCAGCCCTGCCTACCCTGCCCTGCCTTGTCCTGCTCCCTTCCCCATCCTTTGCAGTTTCGAGAAGGGTTTGCTCTGAGGATCTGGGGGTGTTTATACCTCTTCCTTGTTCCCACAGTATAACCTTGTGTGCAGCAATGCCTGGATGCTAGATCTAACGCAGGCTATCCTAAATCTGGGATTTCTGGCTGGTGCATTCACTCTAGGCTACGCTGCAGACAGGTAAAGTATAAGCGCTACTGTCCTTCAACTCTTGTGGAGACTGAATCACTTGTAGCGTGACTTGCAATAAGTGCGCATGAGCACTTTGGAGGTTTAATTCACTCTGGATAAACATCCCTTGTTAATGAAACAAGGACGCGAGGCAACGGGCACAAACTGAAACACAGACGCTTCCATCTGAACATGAGGAAAAACTTTTTCACTGTGAGGGTGACAGAGCACTGGAACAGGTTGCCCAGAGAGGTTGTGGAGTCTCCTTCTCTGGAGATATTCAAAACSCACCTGGATGCARTCCTGTGCAATGTGCTCTAGGTGACCCTGCTTGAGCAGGGGGGTTGGACTAGATGATCTCCAGAGGTCCCTTCCAACCTCAGCGATTCTGTGATTCTGTGATTCTGTGAAACCCAGCTAATGTAATCTTCACTTCCTTTTGGGCTGGAAACTACGTGTGATGGTACTTCCTGATCTTGTTTGGACTTTAAAAAGTCGTGAAAAGAATCTTTCTTGTGGTTTCCAGTATTTTCTGTGCACATCTGGACCTAGGAAGGGCAGAAGGACACAGAAATGAAAAGGAAGCATTCAGAGGAGTTTTCTGGATTGGTATTTACTGGAGGACCTTTAACAGGGGCCATTGATGAAGAAAGCAGCTACTTGGGGAAAGAAGGAAGGAGCTCAGTATGGTAACTCTCTCCGTTCAGACACTGGCCTCATGTGCTGACCACCAAGGTCATAGCTCCAGTCAGTCTTTCACTTTGTTAGAGTTGGATGAATATCAGTGAAAAAATGTGGGTGATATTCAGCCCTGAGCTGAGGACTTGCCCCAGAACAAGGAATGCCAATAAGATCTACCTGCCCTTAGAATAAAGGAGGGAGCCTGATTTGTGCTTTGCATTGATCATTAATGGTAGGCAACCTATGCAATGCCTGAGAGCACCACCGGCAATTTCACTGATAGAGCATATTTCTTCAGTCCTTAAAATATGTCCTTTTTGCCTGTTTTATTTTTATTTGGTATATGTAGTAGTGATAATAATAACATCTTAAAGTATGATTTCTTTGGAGGCAAGAATGCTTGCAGAATTACCTAGAATGTCATCTCAGATAACAAATTTTGAGCTAGCAAACAAAAATACTTGCAGGAAAAGCTTGATTTTTCTAAGGGTTATAGTCATCTGCTGGAGGTAAAAGAGATCTCATGACACTGGTTAACTTAAAACATCGCAGCTCAGTGTCTGGCTGGACAGTTGTAATACTAGTACCTCAAGACTGTGTAAGATTAGAAATATTACAACTACTTATTAAAATAAAATAATATCTCTAAGGGTACGTATGCATTAAGCATAATATAAGTACAATATAATGATGTCATATGTGATAGCACTTGGGAAATGTACTGCATTAGATGCTTGTGTTCTTGAGAGCTGGAAGAGCTGAACTGATTCAAAATATTCTGATTTTTTGTCCCATAAAAATTATTCACATGAACCTTTTGAAAAGAATGAACAAAAAATATTCTCTCAAATACTTTTTGGCAAGATAAACAACTACAACAGTTTTCACAGTCTCTTCTGAACAGCAGAAAGAAGTTTAATCAAAATGGAAACTGTAGTTTTGTTCCAAAGACACTTTGCTATGAAGATTTATGGAAGGATTTGGATTTTTTTTTCAGACTTAGGGTTTATCTTGGGCACACCTATTAAWAATGGCTCTGTTTGCTGGAAAATGAGACTCATGAATACCTAAAGCAGATTTAAAAACCAGGTGGTCTTAAGCCTAAACAAAACACTGGAAAATTAGATAAAGTAATTAAAGAAGAAATGGCTTACCCTCACAGAGCTGACTGGAATTCCAGTTGATTAATTTGTGAAAACAGAAATCTCCAACAAAAGTTGCCCTTGTTTCAACTTCATCAAAATTCTAAACTGTAACATTTGTGCTGTTAGTTTAGCTGCAAAAAAGAATAAAAAATTGTTTTCTAAATAAAAGGGGGCCTGTCCTCATCATCAGTTTTAAAATTAGTGAGATAAAGGCAGTGATAATTACCACAGAGAAAACAGTCCCATATCCTAAAAGCCAAGACTACAAAGTTTTGGGCAGCCTCCCTTTGGAGCAAGGTAGATCTCAAAAAGGCACTTTTGAATCTAGCATTGAAATGAGATGCCAGGAAAAAAGCCTTCTTTGTGGCCCTTAATAATTTTCACTTTCTTTCCCTTTTTCAACAGATATGGCAGAATCCTCATTTATCTCCTCTCCTGCCTTGGGGTTGGGATATGTGGTATCATAGTTGCATTCGCRCCAAACTTTACTGTATTTTTGATCTTCCGTTTTCTCCAAGGTGTGTTTAGCAAGGGAACCTGGATGACCTGCTATGTGATCGGTGAGAGCTGTTACTTTCTTTCTTTTCTTGTTAGGGAAAGTGAAGGGTGGTGAACAAGGTGTCTGGCTTTGTCTGTTCTTGAAAATAAATTTTTCCTGTAACAAAGTGCTGACCCTGAGATTGGCAGGCAATGAGCAACCCAAGGCCATCCTATTTAATGCTTTTATTCTCCAAGACAAGGTGGTTGCATGCAAATTGTCACTTGACACGATCCCTGGTCGGGGCTAATGCCTGAACCAAATCTTTGGGGAAACGCCTGTTGGCCTGTGTCTGAACCACGCCAGCAGCCCTTCCAGCAGCTAAACAGTATAGGCAGTAGAGTTTCTCTCCTTGGCAATATTTGCTAATTTACTAGTAACGAGGTGGCTTCTTAGCATGGCAGCAAATGTGAACTTTCCACAATATTCACTACTGCTACAAGATGGAAATGACCAGCAGTGTATATGCCTGCTTGAATTTGTTGGATTCCATGGAGAGGAGTGAGGACTGAGGAAGGACTAACAAGAATGAACTGTCTTTCAGAACTATCTAAATTCTCCTTTGACACCCCCTTCCCTCTGCCAGTACATGAACATGCCTGTGTGCAGCTGGCCGTAGGCAGTACAGTAACAATGCAACATTTTCTGTTGATACTAAATGAAGTCTTTTATGGGTGTCTAATCTATGGACCTGGATGGGGAGGGACAGGGTACTTATAGAAAAAATATAAATAATTACAAGGTGGAGAAGCAGAATGTGTGTATATAAAGGTTTCCTTATTATATAGAGATTAACACATTGGACAAAATCTACTGAGCAAGCCAGGAATCAAACAGGATACCCTAACAGGGACTTTGCTTATTTTGGCAGAGTCTGAACGACTTCCACAGGTCGTCACAGGAGTTAACTGCATTTCTTCATGGAGAGAACAGACACTTGGATGACTGTGCCTCATTCTTTAGCAGGGAGGCTTTGCTTAGTGCCAGACTGGACATATTGTACACCAGGATCCATATTAGGATTATCATTTCCTGAAAAGGGAAAGGGAAGGAAAGCTTTTTTTATAAATTGTGTCAAATCAGCAGAGATCCAGACTCTTTGATAGGTGATGTAGTCATGGCCCAGTGAGGGCGAACCCCTCATAACAAGCTTACTTTTCATGAGAAAAGGGTGTTGTTAAGACATCTTGAATGACTGCCAGGTTCAGAAAGGGAAACTTTCCAATTCCTTTCTGGAGCATGAGGTGGCATGGTGTTAAGGAGGACATCCTCCTAAAGAGGACATATCAGATTTACTTAAAAAGAAGATCAATCCTTCAATAACGTGCAACAATCCAAAACACAGTGATAACATTATTATGTAGTGAAGAAATTTGGATCATCTCTGTAGTCTGTGAGGGCTGCAATGCTTTTAAATTGCTGGATATAGTAGGTGAGCGAGAACACTACTGGAACCAGGCATAAGCAGTTACAGTGAAATTCAGGAATACTGTAGTGACCTACATGCAAACTTGTTTCATCAAGACTCCTGTCTAGCCCTGTCACTATCTAAATCCCAGAAACACTTTAGTTTTCTGGGCAAAGTTTCACTGCTGAGCAGCTCAGGTCCAGGGTCTGGGGAGATGGTACACAATCTGTTTTCCCCCACACTTACAAGCATATGTCATAATTTTAAATTAAGGAGAGACCTGAATACAGATCTTATCCTAAAACTTCAGCAAGTGCTGTAACTGCCAGAATATTTTGTGACAGACCAATTGTTTCCTTAAAATAGCCAAGTTTCAAAAGAAAGGAAGGCTTCTTTCTTCATTTTATAGTACACATTTTACCTATCTTTAGGAAAAGGTTCAAAGATAAGACCTCCTGAGGGAAAGTGTATTTCTGCAGCCCTAAGCAAGGTGTCTAAAATCTTGGAGAGGGAAAGGGCATACGGCTCTGTGCACAGTCCTGCTCCATGGGCGCACTCTTCTGACTCCTCTTCTGAGACACCTAACTCTTGGCATGCATAAGGGAGACAGTGTGGTGGTCATTTTGGGGGCTGAGTGGCAAAAGGTTAGCGGATACTATGTCTAAATCCTTTCATGGACCTACTCCTATGTCCTGGGACCACACAGAGTGTCCTAACATCTTTTAAGAGGAACATACAAATCATTGCTTTGGCTGCACAGGGGCATGGCTACTGTAATACACCTCCCCAGCTACCGATCTGGGCTTTGGCATGACCAGTCACCCCAAGAATCTCTCTGGAATTTATGTTCAACCCACGTCTTCCCAGGCCAACACTGAAGCAGTTGCCTTTGGGCAATAAGGTTACCTGGGTGAAGTGCAGACATGATGAGCAGTCAATGAAAATAGTGGCACTGCCAGCTGAAATGAACCGCTGTTGCTTGTAAAATTGTGTTTCCTCTAGTAAAATTTTTTAAAATGGTTTCTGTGTATTAGAAACCAAGGTAAAACCCTCTGCTTGACAGTGACTTGACATTGCCAGGCTAGATATCAGTGACAGGTTTGAAACAAACCAAAGGAGGCACTGCTTCATGCTTCAGCTATGGATCTCATGGCCATGGGATATTGCTTGAAATATGGGTTTGCATGAGTTTCAGAAGTTAGACACATTCACAAATTAAAAAAATCCAACAAGAGATTAAAAATGGCTGTGTTTGTACTAGTAAATAAAACAGGCTGGGAACCATTCCTTGGCCCTCAAGGCAACCAGCATGGTATGGCGAAACTCTTTTCCCAGCAGAAGCCTTGTCCAAATTACCTGCTAGGAGCAGCCCTGTCCTGGGTGATCCCCTGGTCTGAAGCACGGGCCAAAACTGTGCCAGGGACAGTGATAACAATTTACCAAAGCTCTGGCTCAGGAAGTTTCTGTATTACAGACCGAAGGAGAGTAGGTGAGTGGATGGGGAAGTACTACTCATGCTTGCCCTGGCCAGCCTCTGTGAAATGCTTATACTGCTTTAGGCAAGACAATGGACTAGATAGACTTGTGATCTGATACAGGACTATTGTTCCTTTTGTTTCTACAGCTGATATTTTTCCTTTCAGTAAGTTTTCTTTCTGTATTGTTTATTTTGGCTTTCTATCTGTTCAGTGACGGAGATCGTTGGTTCTGACCAGCGGATCATTGGGATTGTGATACAGATGTTCTTCACCCTGGGAATTATGATTCTCCCTGGAATTGCATATTGGGTTCCCAACTGGCAGGGTATCCAGCTGGCCATTTCACTGCCCAACTTCCTTTTCCTGCTCTACTACTGGTAACATTGCAGTCATTGCTGTTATTATTATTTATTGACAGTGCTATTATAGCACCTTGAGACCCCAGCTGTGGACCTGAGTCTCCACTGTGCAAAATGGTGTAGATTAGCAAGAAGATACTTATGTTCTTGTTGATTTTGTCATTTAATTTTTAACTGTTTTAAGTGAATCACAGACACATGTTACTTTTATTTTTCTGCCCAGGGTCTGCCTCTCGCAACAGCTGGGTTGGTACTTCACAGAACTCTGCTCTGCTCCTGCTTAGCCCAGAGCAGTCTGCTGACCTGTGTGACTTTCCCAAAGTTTTTTTTGCATCAGCCATGGACTTCACCTTTACCTTTAATTGCACGCTCAATTCAAGCCTGGATTTGCCCCACAGGTTCCATTAGTTGGGGGCACTATGGCTAATGAGGAAGCAGAGCACTGTGTCTCGATGACCATCCCAATGGGGTGCAGCCATCCTGTGGGCTGAATCCAAAGAAGCTAAGCCACATGTCTTCCTACACATTGTACTGTTTCCTTGCACAATGCCTGTCATGCATTTTTAAATTGTGAGTCATCTTAATCATAGGCTCAGTATACACCAAAGCACCAATCAATAGTAGTGCTAAGGGTTCCGTTTATAAAATATATTTACATTTGAGCATGTGTGTGTATATCTTGTAATGATACAGCTAGAAGTTTTCTGGCCAGCCTATTCAAGTGCTACATGTGTTCACTGTTGACTTTCATTAGTTCTTTGCTGTTTTGCAGGAATCATCCTATTTGCTTGTCAGATATTGTACTTTTCACTTCCACTGTGCAGATATAATAGTTAGACTTCTTATTCTTCAGCTTTGCAGAATATTGATATAGCCTATTTTCTCATTTCTTGACCACAAGAATGAAATATTTTACAGAGCAAGTTGGAGACTGACTAGAAAAGGCAGTCCACAAAAGAGTTTCTGTCTCCCCAAAACTGTAAAATCAGTGCCTTGGGTATAAAAACAGGCAAAGGGCAAAGGACTTTGGTTTTCTGATGAAGTTAATGGGCAAAACCCCTATTAATGTCTTCTGTGTTCTTACAGGGCAGTTCCTGAATCTCCACGCTGGCTCCTGACACGCAAAAAGGGGGAGAAGGCATTAAAAATCATGCATGACATTGCAAAACACAATGGGAAATATCTCTCACCACATTACTCAGAGGTACTATCATCTGTTTAAGCTATTTTTTTTTTCTGAACTCTCTTAAACTTTTGAACATTCAGTTCTGTGAAGAAGCATTCTCTTTGCATGATGGGTAACCCTCTTGAAGTGTCGCTTCAGAGTGAGATTGTCTGTCCCATATCAACTTTGTTAATTGCAAGTGGATAAAAATGAATTGACTGGAAAGGCGTGGGCTGAAAAGCAGATTTTGCAAAACAATATATCAAGTCTTTCCTTGCAACACTTTCTTAAAGACTTATAGGACATATCTGAAACTAGTGTGAGGGCCAGTAGCTGCAGTTAGAACTCACAGAGCGAGTGGAGGCAGCAGGACTTGCTTCCCACGACTCTTTTACTAGAACTTCCTTCTACATCCCAAAGCAAAGATCTAGTAGAAAATCTGAATTTAAATATAAATTTTCTGCCATCCTAAAAGGGGGAAAAATATGCCCTAAAATTCAAAATAGGTAATGCACTGTCTGAGATCACTATTTACAAAATAGGAGAATATATCTTAGAACTGCAGTCCTTTGCCAAGTGGTCTTGACAGAGCTGAAAGGACTGATGCATTTCAGACAACACTGTCCTGTCATTACAGCACTTTCCGTGGTCTTGTTCTGTGTCTGGTAGCACTGCCTGCCTTTAGACTATATTTGGTCAGATGGTCAAATGATAGCAACAGATGTGGGTGGGATGACTTTTTCTTAACAAACTAGCTCTGAAGCCCAAATGCTAATAATTATTTGAAGTAAGGAAAGCACCTGCAAATTACCAGCAGACTGCAGTGCAGAGGTAGCATACYGAAAACATTAAGAGTATTTCAGAAAGACTGTTATTTTCATATTGAAAAGAAACTGCTTATGGAAAATGTCTTCTTATCAGTACAATGCATATACATATGTCTTTACATATATAAAAATATAATTAACATGTGTGACTTCTACATAGATTTTCACTGAGGCTAAAGGTAATGACTTTGGGATGGCAATGTTTGGAGAGGACTGATGTGTCCCACCGTGTCACGAAGGGACAGCATGACATGTGTGCTTTGTAAAGAGTGGTTGGCAACTTGGGGTCTCACAGGTTGATATCTTCCCTAGTTCTTTAGCAAGGGACAACCTGGGAATTTAACCCAGCTCATCTGAAAAAGTGGAAAGCTGTACCAAAATCCTGCACTGTAATTCTGGATGAAACCCAAGCAGTAAAGACTGGCACTCTGTTCTTTCAACATGGGATAGCTTTTCTCAAATACGCATGATTTTATTTATCTGGTAAGAAGCAGAATTCCTAAATCAGTCTACCAGCCTAAGCAGCTCTGCTTATTCAAGACCATTCCTGCTATAAAATTAGTCCTTGCATGAAGTACACACAGAAGGAGGTGCATGGCAACAGAAGAAATATAGAAATGGCCAGGAATTGGTATAAATCAACTGATTTATACCAATATTCCTTTACCTTTGCACTTTATTAAGTGTATGTTAATAACAGTTAATGACAGTTTTGACAATTTAAAGATCACACAACATGTTACATAGAGAAGCTGGGCCCTAACTTATGTTATACCTCTTAGGATATATGAATTTATGTTATACCTCTTGGGATATATGACTCTGGGCTAATGATTTTGTAAAGTCAAAACTAGACATATGAACAGAGATGAGTATGCTGAAATAAACATTTCCAGTGCCAGCTGCTTTACTCATATGCAATCTGTTTTACTGCCATACTGTTGCTGCAGTGGAGTTTCTCTGAATATTATGTTGCTCAAGGGAGCAGGCAAAGGTTAATGATGAGGAGAGGGACTGTCAGCGAAGAAGTTGTATATAACTTTCTTTGCCAAGAAACAGGATATACAAGATTTGATTGTGGTAGATTAGTGAAGCAATATGATGGAAGGGGTTTTTATGAGCTGTAAGAGGCTAGGCCAGCAATTAGTGAACCATTTACCAATGAACACCAAGGCGTCTCTGTGGTATGAACCAAGCTTAGGAAAGCTCACCTTCAGATCTCACCTTCAGCTGTCCCACAAAACAGAATGAGCTTTGCCAGCCCCACTAGAATAGCATCTTAGGCTAGGAGGACAGCAGACTGAAACCATCAAGAGAGAAACAAACTGAAAAGACTGACTGAAGAGGGAGAAYAGAGTAACTCTGTTCATTGTTCTTGCCTGGGACAGATAGGCAAATGGGAGTCTTCTGTCCTGRTCGGTGTTACCTGGTGCTGTGTGTGGCCCGAGACACGTAAGGGGATCGCTGTGTTGCCGCCCGTCTCCCTTCACACTCAGCCCTGCATTCCTCGACCTGCTTCCCTACACTAAATATCAGCATTTTCAAAGTCTCATGTTGGAGCAGACACTTGTGTCTTTCCCTACTTCTTTTTTTTAAAGTCACTTTTGTTTTTTTCCAGAAATTTCCCTGCTAGTGACCTTAAGCCATTCACAGCTGCAGCTTATTAACCTCCTCCACACATCCAGATCCATGCTGGATCTATTCCTGGGACCTTTCCAATATACAAAGTCTGTCATCCTTGGTGCTGTGCCCAGAGGAGAGAGAACACCTCCAAGAAGTGTGTTAGTAGGGGATCAAGTGTATGTCTCACATTAACTGACGTCAGAATTGCTTTTACATAACTACCTCCAGAATTTCAAGCAAAGCGGTGCATGTGTAGAGAGACAGGGAGAAGTGAGAGACGTTGTCCGTCAATGCATTTGGCTAGGACTTTCAAACATATCTGTAACAACTGCACTGGCCATGTCCCTTATGTGGCTCTGCATGTAACAGCCCTGCATTTTTATTGGCACACAGAAACCACAGCTGACCTTTGCATAAAAACAGATAAACTTTTTCTTCTTTTGCTCTGTGACATGGGTACAGTTCAGCTCTGTCCAGAACCCATTAAATGTATTGCAAATTGTAACACTCTTTTTTCCAGTTGCTCATAATTATCCTGGCATGTATTTTTTCAAGCAATTTTCTTCATTTTTAGTCTCTGTCTAAAAGGGGAATGGGCTGTGGCCAGCTGAGTAAGAACTATTTCTTGAGTGGGTCATGAAACAAAATAAAACCTCTCCTTATACATATATACTTATAGTATATATATATAAACTTACATACCTATATATTACATGGATGGATATACTTTCCTGTGCAGAGTTAAGCATATGCAGAATTCTGTGTCTGTGCTATGAGGAATCTTTAAAAATTATTGCAGAAAAAAGTGAGATGTAGTTTGATGGGGATAAAAATGTCAGGGGAGTTAGTTAAAAAACTTTCTCCAGAGTTTGTGGATAGTGTATCTTTGGAAACATGGGCTCTGTGATTGAATTTCTGACTCTACTGATATGAATAGCAAAGTTCTCTTTAACTTCAAGTAACAAAAAGAGAATTTTTTTCCCCACAAAGAGCTGACTTTCCACAGTGATTTTTTTTCTTCACCCATAAAAAATGCTCAGTCACCTTTGGCATTATTATGACTTTATTAAAACATAAAAATATAATGTTAGCAAGCATGCTGAATTTATCTTTGCCTTAGGAGGACTTAAACCATATTTGCACAAAGTCACAACTGGCGGCTGGCAGCCTGCTTTTATAAACAAAGTCATGGCAGCTTTACAACCATATAATGAATGAGTTCAAGAGCAGTGTAAAAACCCAGCAACCTCAGCTGGCCCCACAAAGGGCTCTGGCATGCAGCAGATGGGGCAGCATTTTGAAGAAAACTTCTGACTGGTTACAGAAGAAAAGCAAGAGGGAGTTGAAAGGAAGTTCAAACAAATGTGGAGTTTCTCTGCCCACTTATAACGTCTTGTGGCACTCAGTTATGAAAGAAGTCATGCTTAAATACACCCAACCCAATCTTACTGAAAAACATCTGTGCTATCTTATGATGTGAAAAACAAGTACAGAACAAATGTGGTGGACATAGCTCTGGCTGAGCTGAGGAGACTTTATGTCAGTGCCTTTGGCTCTGCCTGTTGTCTCATTGCTGATCTGCATGCTTCTCTGTCCTTTCACCCTTGTGAAACCTTCACCTCCCCACAGGCCAGGAGTGTTTTTTGGGGCTCCTTGCGTAGGTGTGGGAGGTCCCTTCCGTGAGCAGCAGACACTGTGGTCACAGAGGAAGGCTTCCTCCTCTCAGGAGTGGGGGACTCTCAGCTCTCTGAGAGTCAAAACAGTCAGGCTGCCTGAAATCCTCCTCAAAACAGCGTAGCAGATTTAAGTACATCTTTTCTACAATGTTTTTGAGAATTGATGGAAATCTCAGCCATGACTGTCATTCTGAGGCTGACTCATGGTTTGTCTCTGCCTAAACCCATCCGTGCCTTCTCTGCCTCATTTTCCTCTGCAAAATGGGCCTGTGAACAAAAGGGCTGCCATTTGATTCAGACACCAGGATGTGTCCCAGCATTTTGTCTCTGCAAATAACCGATAAAGCTGGGGAGAAATCTTGGGTGGGAACAGTATGATCCATATATTCTCCCGGTCTCTGACACCTGACAGGCTTGGAAAACCCCCAAGCCAGAGTCGACTTTTGGCCCTTCACAGTTAAAATCTAGTGGTCAAGTTAGCCTCCATGAATATGTCTAATCCCATTTTGACTCCAGTAATATTCTGGCTTCACCAAATCCCATGGTAATGAATTCCAAAATGCAGTCTCAGGCTGGGTGGAGAGCCAGGCCTTTTCTGTTATTGTTAAGCCTTCTAGCTAATAATTTAATTGAATGTCTTGCTGCAAAAGTGTTGGAGGAAATAGTGAATAGTGAAAAACAGATTTAATACACTTCTTAGCCAGTATGAGGGTTATTTATTTATACTTTTCAGGACTTTTAGTTATTTCGGGGTAAAAGCCATGTTCAGCATAATGCTTGTATTTTAGGTCCATCTGACTTTCACTAGTTAAAAGTTCTTTGAAACCCAGGCCCCTTCATAGATCTGTTTTTTCTCTCACTTCTTTTTTCTTCCTGCTGCCCAGCTGTGTCAGCAGTAACATTCCCAAGCCTGTTGCTTTTTGCTCACCTCCTCTCTCACACTGCTTCCCCCATTCTCAATCACTCTACCGTTCCTGTGGCAGTCTCCTTCTCTCTGCCAGTCTCTGGTCACAGGCAGTTCTGCTCTGCGTGACTGTAACATGACAAAGTGCATTTATCATCTTTCAAGGAATTCCAGGTCAACTTCTCTCAGTTTGCAATGAGGAAATTATTTTTCCATTCTCAAGAGGACCCAGAAGTCAAGCTTTCGGATTTTTTTCTGATTTTTGCACCATCATTATTATAAAATATCAGCAGCTGTATTTGATTATAAGTTATTTCACACAATTGCCTACCATTACAGAGTGCTAAAAGCAGCAAACGGAGTCATAAACACCTTTGCTCACTTGACTGGAATATAGCTGAGCACTGTGTTTACTTAGAAACTGTGTTCCAGTGCCTGTCTGACTTGACAACTGATTCTGCTGCTTACTTTTCTCCTCAGATCACTGTTAGTAATGAAGAGGTCAGCAATCCCTCATTTCTCGATCTGATTAGAACTCCCCAGATGAGAAGAAACACGCTGATTCTGATGTACGCCTGGTGAGTATGCACATCAGTGTGATTTATTGGACGAGTGGAATGTTTTGAAGAATAATTCCCTTGTGACTTTTAGGTTCTTTCCAGCTGCTTACAGTCATTTGTTTGCCTCACAACATTTTTTCCCTTTACTATTTAGGTTCACAAGTGCTCTGATCTACCAAGGGCTTGTCATGCGCCTAGGAATTGTTGGAGGAAACCTCTACCTAGACTTCTTCATCTCAGGAGCTGTAGAATTGCCTGCAGCTCTCCTGATTCTAGTGACAATTGATCGCATTGGTCGGTGCCCTCCCTTCGCGATAAGCAACATTGTGGCGGGAATTGCATGCTTCATTACTGCGTTCTTGCCAGAAGGTAATTCCCTGCCTTTCTGTTCGCTTCCCAACACTAGGCTCTTTAGGTCAATGACTTCTCTGTGACAATCCTTGAGTAGGAGGCCACACAAAGCTTTAGATAAAAGTAAAATGTGTCCTGTAATGCAAGTAACACCACAGTTATGGGACAATATACCTTATTTGCTCATGGATTGCCCTGGAACGCATAATAGCTGCATCTGTGATGGGTAGTGAGCAGCAGATAGATATATTTCTAAGAGAGATGTGTATAAAGGCCCTATCCTGTTTTTGAAGGCAGAAGCAGGGGAAGGGGACACAAATATAAGGGGAAAACATATTCCCCTACTTGGAAGATACTTACGATGTAAGAAATCAATGATTTAGATGTGACAACATGATGGTCTTCTCATCTCCAGACAAATCAATGTGTAGAAGAAAAATACACAGCCTAACCTCTAAAGACCTTCATCCAGATTCATGGCTCTCCTGGCGTTATCAGGCTATTTCAGCAGCCCAGAGGTGCCAGGCTGTAATGTGCTCTGCCCACTTTTCAGTTTGACTCCCCATTTCCTCCCAGTCCACAACCACTATACAGTGTGGGGGCTGCAGCAGGCAACCTGGAGATGGCTGCCCTGCTTTCAACCTCCCAGGAATTTGGGCGATGCTAAGGGGATAAAGGTGTAACTTTCAATTAAATCATAGTTATCTGGCTTCAAAAACAACTAAATGGTCTGATATAGCATTCAGGCTTTCCAGTACTCCTTTCTTTTCTTTAAATTGTTTTCCCTCCTTTGTAGCTATTTAACTATACCATGAAGTGCATATCCTCAGGGAAACATTTAGAGGTGCTCTGCACAGAGCAATACCACATCAACATGCTGTGCCTCAGAACAGGTAGGAACTGGCAACTGAATTGGCATTAGAGAGGCTTATTCCTCCCCAGGGTTGTTCCCATCAAAGTGAAGCGACAGTCCTGGCTAGCCTTACAGGTGCTGATTCCCGAAATTGTATCACAAGGTAATGGTTTTCCTAGAGAAGAGCCATGAAATGCCACTTCAAGAGTACTGGCCCATGAAAACAGGCAGGTTTGCTGTGAGTGCAGACTGAAATCCTTCAAAGAGGTATGTTGATTCACTTCCTTTAAAGGGATTCCTCCAAAAGTATTTGAAGTTAATACTACATGTTTGAGGAGCTCCATTGCTTCAACAGAAGCAGAAACAATGTGACAGAGAAATGGGAAGGGGAGGTCAAGGGTCTGGTCCTGGGCCTGGCTCTGGTGGCTGTGTGACTTTGTCCTGGGATACTGTATTGTAGTCACTTGTTTAAGTTCATCAGTTTGACAGCTGAAGGCCATGGAGATTTGACCTGCTGTCCTGAAGTATTCTCCTTGTGACCTCCCAGGTCCCCACTGCTTTGAGCCTCTCCAAAGAGCCACAGTGCACCATGAGTGGATACCAGCAGCACTCTGCTGCTGGTGGCAGCTCCCCACTCGGTGAAGCCCTGGGGCCATTTCTCATCATAAGCACAGCATTTCYGGCACAGAGGGCCCAGTTAAGCACCCAAGATTTCTCCCTTGTCATCTGTTGACTTTGCCGGCACCATTTTCAACCTATGAAAGCAATACAAAGGATGCATTGGGACAACAAGGACTGAGGACTGTTGATTGTCCAGAGCAGAAGGAGAAAACAAAGAATGACACTGGGGAATTATTCCTTCAGGGCATTTGCCTGAAGCAGCTACATTTTTTGGGCAGCACCATTTTGCTGAGCACTGTGGAGCAGGTCTGAGGTTAGAGCAGGAGCATCCTGTGGGACTGGTATGGCCTGAGGGAGAGACCGAAGGGGTAACCTACAGCCAGCCAGGTGCTGCCATCAGCATGCCCTCAGTAGTGACAGAGCAGTGCTGATGGGACCCTGCTCCCTGGTAATGTTAATCAGGCTGAAAAGAGGACAGCCTGGGGATTAGGATATTTGCATATGGGACACCTGAGGTCCAAATCCTGCTTTCAAGAAACGCCTGTTTATACAGATGGGAAGAACAGCAATAGCAGCTTGCCAGCGCTCAGTGACATTGTGGTGCTCACACAGTTCAGGTCCTCCTGGCAGAGGTAGGAGTACGTCACCCTCACCTCAGGGGCCTTATTGACTGAAGGGGTGCTATGGTGACAACATGGATTTATTTTGTTCTTTCTAGCCTTTGCATTTCTTACAAGTGTTTGAAAAACAGACCTTTTCAGGGCAAAGGCAATGTCTCACAACATGGGATGAAATTTGTTGAGGCATTTGTTTGATTGTTTTGGAAGGGAAAAAAAAACCCAAGCATCTCATTTTTGGTTCAGAGCAAACTGAAATGTTTTCTTGTTCTTCTTGTTTAAGTGAAAACACAGTCACTGCCAGAGCCCTCTGCCTGCTGGTGGCAGACTGCCCCCGCTTCACGCCATGTTCAGGCTTGCAGTTTCGCTAGGCTCCCAGACTCCTTGGCAGGCAGCTCTTCACCACCTTGAAAAATCTTCATGGTTAGACCGTATGGGAGACCATCTTCTTCCAAGAGCGCTGCTGAAGTACTTGCTACTTTCCATGTGACTCTTCCCCAGAGGCCACTGGCTCTCCAGAGAGGTCTGTCAGACTGCTGAAGGGTTGCCCTCAGCAACATGGAATAGCTCTGCCCCACGGGGCAGATATGACCTTCGTGCCCCGTACACCTTGTTCCCCACTGGYGAGATTGACGCAGAGCAGTGTAAGGCCTGTAGGCACATTGTGTCATGTACGATGTCAGGATCCGGGGAAGGGAAGAGGGAGGACTGTCAGAAGCAGCATCATTAGGAGCATGTCTGATGTGCAGTGGCTAAAAAACTGTACAGTGCAGCTGGCCTGGTCTAAGGCCATGTAGCTGTAGATGCATCTTTAAAAGTGGCTTCTTTGTGGTCAGATGCTTTGAGAGGTAACTCAACTGCATTTCTTGGTGTGTAGCATCCCTGTATAAATAAATCCTCCTTTCTGGGGCACAATCTGGACATGGTCAGGGAAGCATATGGCATTCATTCTCCCACTCATGGCGTTATGCCCTGCCAGTGTCTTGAATCAATCAGTTGGACATCATTTTTGCTTCTCCAAAGCAGCCTTGCATGATGTTAGAAAGCAATAGATGCCAGTATAGATAAATATCTACAGCAGTGGCCCTTCAATCTGGCTTGACCAATCCAGAATTTCTGTGACATAGCTTTTGCTGACAGGACCTGGGACTTACTCTCTTAGAAGCAGAAAAATAGAAATTGTGTGGTTGAATGAAACTGAAGTCCATCTAGTTCTGTAACCAGCCTTTGACAAGGGGGGGGTATATAATCACTCGCATAGGCAGGTAGAGACACTGTGCTCTCATTCCTTCTCCCACCTTTTCCCTCAAATGCATCAGGGGCTTGCTGCTAAAAAGTTACAGACTGGTTTAAGCCAAGGAGAGCCTTTTTGTTAATCACTAGCTGTGTGGTTAGCTCTCCAATCTCTTCTTCCGAGTTGGTGAGATCTTGTTGTCAGTGATTTCATGTGGCAGTAATTCTTCTGTCTTTGAAGAGGAATGAAAAGTACTTCTGCTGACTAGTTTTGAATTCAAGACGCCAGAACTAGCCATTGTAACCAGAGACTGCTCAATAAATCCTAGGAGATGAGACTCCTCTGGAAAATCCTTTGGAGTCCAGGGCTGCTGAAGCAATAGTTTAGTTGTGCCAGAGCAATAGGTGTTTGGTGCTTATGCTGTTGCTTTAGTACCTCTTTCCTTTTCAAATTTAGAAGCAGCTTTTTCTAGTTTTCCCATCATTGCTTGTGTTTTACTGTGTTCTGGCACTTTGTAAATAACCAGGAAGAGGCTTTTCTTATGCCCATATATTAGAAAAACTCTGCTGCAGTCTATGGAGTTATCGGTATAAAATCCATGTAAGTGAGAACCAGGCCTGAAGAGTGTGGCTAATACAGGAAAGCACACTTCACCAGGGTTTCTTTTTGAATGAACAGATCTTCCATGGTTCAAAACCACAGTAGCCACACTGGGAAGACTGAGCATCACAATCGCTTTTGAAATTGTGTATCTTGTGAATACTGAATTGTACCCTACGACGCTGAGGTAAGTCAAGTTGGGTCACAGGGGAAATCTACCAGCTGAAGCTCCCGGAAATCTTTTAACTTTTTCCTCTGCTTTTCCCCATTCCCCGTTACACTGCTTTTTAGTAAAACTGTTTTCTCCAGAGTTTCCTAACAACTAAACAGCCACTGTTCAATGTGAATGGCATATACTGATGAGATAATTGTGGAGCTAATGCCTACATTCTGCTGCCTGAAGTGCTGGTTCATCTGTTTGTTAGCATTTCTGAAATAAATGGCACTATTTTTCTTTTGCAGAAACTTTGGTGTTTCCCTGTGCTCAAGCTTGTGCGATCTAGGGGGAATCATAGCCCCATTCCTGCTCTTTCGATTAGCAGCCATTTGGTTGGAGCTACCTCTAATTATTTTCAGTAAGAAATGATTTTAAAAGTACTTTTTGTTAATATAGCCTTCTCCTAACAGAGCTTTTATTTTAGGGCAGAAGTTTAGTGTGTGGCCTCATCTCCCTCTCACAAACCACGTTCCCTCAACCGTCATGCCTAATATAAGAAACTGAAGGGCAAATGTGGGTGAAATATGCCACGTCTTTCCAAGGGTAATGTAGCACCCTGGACAGCATGGGGCATCCCTGCAGCCAAGCAAGGAGCCTCATAGCAGGACCTGTAGGACCCTGCTGAAAGCTCCCACTTGTGGTGTACTTCTAAAGGTTGAAGTTGTCCCTGGGGGAATGGACTCTCCTTCATAGTTGCTGAATATATGTTATCTTTTATCCTTCTGACACTGCTTCAGACTGTATCCATGCCTCTGTTGTATGCAACAGCCTTTCCTCAGACAAACAGAATTCCTTGTTTAGAAACAAGCTCCCACTAGGATGACTCCATCTGATTTTGMAGCAAGTTATGGGAGACCTCAGGCCTATTTTGGTAACTTGGTTGAAGCAGCACAGAAGAAACTATGTGAGGTGCTTGAAGAATGAACAACCTTGCAGCTGAGTTCTGTAATTGCAGGAGAGTGAGCTTACTCTCTCAACGGTAGAGGTTGATGTCCTTTCAAAAATCTTTGTTTTATTTTTCTGGTATATACAGTTATGACTATAAATGTTGTATTAAGCATAACTTTTTAGTTCTGTTGGAGTCTGCTGCTCAGTTGCACTTTGGGAAAATGAGCCCTGTAGAGTAAATCTGTAGAAAAAATGAGCTATTTCCAGCAGGGAAGTAGGAGTCTGCAATTAAAACAGACTACCAGAAGTACATGAGACRGGGAAAAAAGCAAAAAGGATAGGATACAATAAGAAGGGACATTGGTGGCTAAAGATAACCTCAGCTTGAAAATACAAATGGAAAGAGAAAGGACATTTTTAAAAAATCATCATTACACCAAGAATAGATGTGTATAGAAGTACTGTGTTCACATTATCTAATTACAAATTCTGCTGCTGCTGAAGGACGTAAGATTTTCCACTGTCTTGAGTAAATAGCTAAAAAGTCAGGGAGGATCCTCCTTGGAAGATTTTATTGCTAAGCAAACAAACAAAACCCCAGGCGCAACACAGTCAGGGAACATTTCACCTTTTGCTCAAGCCCTACYATTCTTTACTTCCCAAGGATGAAGTTTTATTTTGAGTCATGTAGTCTACTTTGGCCATGGCTACGTGAACAGAATATTTCAGGAAAATCTCAGTGGTCCTGAGGAACACAAACAGATACACCTATGTAATGCAGCCCCTTGAAAGGAGGCATATCTATCCTAGGTGAGAAATGTCATCCTAGTTCCAATGCAGTTTGTGTGTACTTACCCATATGCACTTGTGTCAGGTTTTTTACCTCTAAGATCTCACTTTTAGGGCAATTCAGGCTGCAAATGAACCCATAGCCTTCAGGTTTTTTTTCTAGGTTAAACTAATTCAGGATAAAGGTGTTCTATAAGAGTAGGATCACTCACTTAACCTTAATCCAAATAAGCTTTCTTCAGTGGATAAATCCTGAAAATAAGGAATGTAATGAATTTCTTATTGCTTTTTCTTTTCTTTAATGTCTGCTGTAGGTATTCTTGCAATTGTTTGTGGGCTYCTAGTACTGCTTTTACCAGAGACAAAGGGAATCTCCTTACCGGAGACAGTGGAGGATGTTGAACAGCTTTCAAGGTATGATGTGTACTTCCTTCCTCAGAGTGTTCTCCTTGAACCTTGCCAGCCTTTATAAATTAAAAAACAAAAGAGATTGATGCTCTTAGAGTGTGAAAGTAAATTCCCTAGACAGCCTGATGTTGTGCACAGGTGGCATTTTTCTTGATAGAAGTGTGAATTTTTCAATACCACAAAGGTAGTCTTTTTTAAAAAATGTATGGAAATAGAATCTGTATTTTTCTCATAAAGACCTTGTACACCTCTGGAAGCACAAAGTGACAGTGTACAAGAAAGATACTGCAATTATAGTCTGCAGCTCTCTGATCAAGACAGCTGGCCACTACCTCAATGCAAATGTCCTCTGAGGAAAGGTTCTTGATAATGGGAGCATCTCCACATATTGCAAAGTCACTCACAAGATGAATTTACAGCTGAACATCTATAGGCTCTGTCTTCCCACTCCTAAAGCACAACAAGCTGGGCTCTTCACTGTGGTGCAAGCATGAAGGGAATATTTACACTTTGCCTTGCTTGGCAGTAAATGTCCTGAGGATTTAATGCCATACATTACTGTTTCAAACAGTGGATTTGGCTATTATGTCAGCAACCTTTGCCCATTTCAGTGCACAAACAAAAGAAAGAGGAAATGATATAGAGAAGGTAAATGGATCAGTACTGTAGCTTGGACTACAACTCTTTTTTCTCTTTTCTTCCTTCTTTCCCCTCTCCCCTCATTTTTCTTCAGTCATTATGGTAAATGTGGCAAGAAGAGGAAACACCGGGACACCAGCTCTTATATTTGATCTCTGAAGGACAGCACTGGGCAAAGAACCCTGTTCCCATACTGGGAATTTATTTTTCCACATGCTACCACTTTAAAGTTTGCTGCAGAGTGTGGATTATACTCCATGTTCTTCTTCTGAGCATAAGGACATTCAAAATAAACATTGTATTTTTCTATAAATATGAAATAAATTTTTTCTGAGTATGATGTTTGCAGGAAGGGAATGCTCTGTGATTCTTGTTAAGAGCAGAACAGCTTTAAAAAGATGCACTTTCCAGCTCAGTGAGCAATTATTTATGTCATTATATATTTGAGTTCTTTGTTTATTAGTATATAATTTTAGTATATACCTCTGGTGGGGAGAGCTGGAAAGGGTGCTGATTGTTTAAGATTTTGATGATTTGGGGAAGAGTGGATGAGTATTTGAGCCCTTTCTTCTTTGCCCTTGAAAAACCTGGACAAACAGAACAGCTGATGGATCAGTAAGAAGGATGTTAATTATGGAGGTACCAAGGTGTTGTTTCTCAGGTCGGGAGGGATGGGAATTCATAGGCACACCCTGAGAGACCCTCGCACTGGTCTTGCCCTCTCCCCCAGCAAGCCTCTGCAACAAAAGCTTTCCATTCCTCCCTGTTCAAGGGCTTTCTCAAATGTGGTAGCATTCCACCTCTTCTTCTTGCCCGGGCTTTATGTAGGTTTCCTATCCTACAGAGGGCATGAGCTCTGAGTGTCATGTTATCCCACTGCCCATCAGTCCTTCCCCCCATTTCTGGGGTTTGTGTATTTTCCCATTCCCCTCTCCCCAGGCTGGAGTCCCCCAGTCTTTCAYAGGGGAAGAGCTTCTCCCTGCTCTCCCCTGTCGGATGCCCTTTTTAACCCTCTCAAGAGAGAGACATGCTAATTTTCCCCCTCTAACATATTCTCTCTGCCCATCCCTACAAACCAGTTCCCTCACCCTGACTCCCTCCTCTATGAAGGTCACCCCCCAAATCCTCTCTTCTCMCTGTTCTTATTTGTCATCTTTCTGCCTTATAGATAAGTTGTTTGGGATGTTTACTGGTTAAGTTTTCTTGGGAAGATGAGCAGGGCTGAGACCTTTGGTTATACAGGGAAGTGTTAGCTGGACCCAGTTGTCTGACAGATGAACGACAGCGGAAGTGTTTGGATCTGTGCCTCTGCAATCAGATAGCAGGGGCACACAGTCTTCCCTTTCAGCTGTACAAATTTCTTCAACAAGTGTTGGATCCTGGCCACAGAAAGAAAATCCACTCTGTGAAATGAAGGGATCGAGAAGATGTGGTGTTCAAATGCTATCCTGTTACCAATGGAGAATCAAGGTGTGTGGGGGGAAAGGTCATTGAGCTGTTGTAAAGGGATTTATAAGCTCAGAGAATAACAAATTTGTTATAGGACCAAGTTTCGAAATTCATACCACAAATGAGTGATACTAACATTATGATCTGTGCAGCTTAATGACCACTGCTCCAGTCAAACCTTCTTAAGAGTGCACAGTTTCCTTCCTGCCCAAGGGGATTTCCTACAGTGTCCCCTTTTCTCACTGCAGCATGATGAGGAGTATGCTATGTGTCTCAACAGCTCCCAGCTCTCCTTGCCTTCTCCCAACAGCTGCCCATACCACCAGTTCTGCTAGAGGAAAACAGGACCTTTGTTAGTAATGTAACGCTTGCATACTTTGAACAGTTAGAAATACAAAGCTGTCTTTCAAGGCTGTTTCTAATTAACTCTGAGGATAGGATATTCAAAATAGGATACTTAGGATGGGATAGGATGCTTAGCAAAAGTCACTGGTGACCACAAGAAATGAAACTAAATGAGCATCTCAAAATATATCTAGCTAATTGGTGATATCTAGGATATGATCTGAATGTGGAGCCCCCATTGGAGAGAGAAAACTACTCCTACGCCAACATGGTCTTCTGCAGACCGCCGTAAACGCCATCTGGGCCATCTGGTGGAGAGCCAGCTCTGAACTGGAAGTCATGGTGTTGCATTAGCCTTGCACTGGCCTGAGCAAACCTGCTCCTGGTCCATCAGCACAGGGTGGGAGCTCAGCCCTGCCTGCCTGGCACCCAGCCAGCCCGGGTGGCATCTTGCCCTTGTTGGGAAGGCACAGCCCTCAGAGACCCTCCCTGTTCCTTTTAATGCTTCTTCTTCGTGAATTCTAATTTAAAAACTGAAGCAGTCTGAGAAGGACTGTGGAAATCATTGAATGCTCTGGCTTGCCAAAGAAGGGCTAATACTGTTTGCCAGCTGTTGCTGTCTGTTGATGACTGAATTGTGCTTGAGAAGTCAGAGACATGAAGGCTTGCTTCTGGCTTTTCAGGCTGTGATTTGTTTGGAATAGCATTGTATGTTGTACAGAGCAATATATTTTATATGAGCAATATATTTTAGTATGTAAAATGGCTAGGAATGTTGTCAGAAATTTAAATGTATTTTTATTATAAAAATGTGTTATGTAAAGGACATCAGGAAAAAGCATGTGCGTGTGTTCTGACTTTTAATATTATAGTACTTACTAATATCATAACAGGTGTAACTTCAGGTGGAGTTTGTATTTGAACCTGTGCTAACTCTTACCCATGAATAGATGGATTTTATAAGACTGAATATCTTCCTGTCTCTGTGAGAATATCGGTTGCCTCAGTTGCAGTGAATTGGGTAATAACCGGTTAGCGTGACCAGAGTTTTGGCAATGATGTGGTTACACTGCTGTGGGTGAGAGAGGAAAAATGTGGTGGAAGCAGAAGGAGAGCATAAGTGAGGGAGCAAGAGTTTACATGTGAACAGCTTTACAGATCAAAGACAAAGCTGCAACAATGCGTTTCTGTTGTCAGAGATGTACTATGTTGATTTCTTGACTGACTTAATGATCAAAATTAATAGATACAGAAAATATCCAGGAGGGTATTTGTGCTCACTGAATCCCTTGTGACCACAGAGGTAAGTGGGGAACGCTTTACTGGAACTTTTCCCTGACATTATTGCTTATCCTGAAATCAGACTCCAGGTGTAGTAGCTGCAAAAATCATCCTGTCACCTATTTCTTCTTTATAGCTCTCAGACTGCCATTATAGTCCATAGGAGAAAAAGAACTTCTAGAATGCAACCCATCTGCTTTCTATGCATGTGCATTAAAAAAAAAAAGAAAAGAAATGAAAAGAAAACCTAGACTGAATGAAATGTGCTTTGACATGTGTAGGAGTGGACCTCTGCACTGCAAAAGTGGGCAGAATGAATCTCACTCTAGGAAATAGGTGAGTTTTGCAGAATACCCTAGCTTATGCTGGGAACGCAGGAAGGGCTCCACATGCAACGAGGAGTTTTTAGGAGCCTGCAGGACACTACCTTGATAATCTGAAAGGGGTGCAGGATGGGAGTGGGGAGTGCTCGCTCTGGCAAGTGTTAGCTAAACTTTCTCTGGCAAAGACCTACAAAGTGGGGGATAGCTTGGTAGCTGGGTGTCCATTTCAGCATGCTTGGCTGCCTTTTTAACCTCGTCTTCATTGAGGAAGGTTCTATCATCACAAGGTAGATGATGCTAAGGAGAGTGCTACGGAGATGGGGGAGGGACAGTCAGGTCGTTCTTTGGTTGTATTGAATTTCTGAAGACATAAATGTAGCATTTTCTTTTTGTTAAAATGGGAAGGAAATTTCTCTCATTCGAATCCATCTTCACATAATGAGAAAGAGTATCCTATAAAACTCCCAGTCTAGAACAGTGAAAGGGACTCTGTGTAAAGGTTAACAGTGAAGAGTGGCTATCTGAGTCTTGCTCACCTGATAGCAGTAAAAACCACATGGCAATTATTCTTGGGGATAGCAGCAAAAATGTGTGAGTACATTTTTAGGGGACTAATAGGATTGTTATGTTAACAGCAGTACCTTATTGGACAACCAAAAATCAGTCCTGTTTACAACACGTTTTGGGAGGCAAACCTTTTGGACAACAAGAAATAACTGATAGAATAAAGAATGAATATCAAATGTAAAATGAAACATAAAATCCCCATGAAAGAAGTAAAGTAACATTCTGAAATGATTGATGGTTCAGAAATTTGACGTTGTTTGGCACAGAGAAGAGGAAGGTTTTATTTTTCCCTAATGTGTATAACAGCACTTGTACATTCAGCAGAAAAGCACTGAGTTTTGGGGGCGGTGGTCTTTTTTGGTCTTTTCCTTCAAACGTCATGAAGAAATTTGCCATTCTAGAACAACATAGAAGTATTTGTATTTTAAGAGTTGTTCTATGACCATAGCTTTCATTTATTATGACCACAGACACRTGTAAATCTTTTTCTTTTAGAGGTGAAAAATATACATGCAGAGGTTATGTAGGGAAACAAGACTGGTACTGTTGATGACAATTTTATAATATAATACATGCATTGTCAATACTTGCTGCAATGACTGACATCAGTTATTTCTCTGCCTTCACTATGGATTAATGTAAGGGTAATGCTATTTTCTATTCACTGTTTTGTATCATTGGTGCAACAGTTGTACTTTTGCTGACACACAGATTTCCATGACAATAAAAAATATGAAAATACAAATCAAAGGCACTTGCTTCTTTTTTACATCCCGTGTATTTGATGCCATAGCAGATACATATAATAAAACTTGGCATGCATGAACGACATCCACAGTGAGATTCTTCTTTGTTTTAGATCATTAAGTTGGTAAGAAGGTCAGACACCTTGTAGAGAGTGAGCAGTAGTTCTCCTTCATTTGTTGGAGGCCCAACATCTTGGCAAATTCAACCTTAGAAGAAGTCATTCTAGAGCCTAATACAAGATTGAAATACAGATGTCCTGTTACAGATGGTATTGGGATTTTTGACGAGTATTTTAGAGGTTGGTAGGTTTATTGTCAAATACAGATAACCACTGAACATATTGGAAAAGGGTAACAAACCATCAGCTGAGTTTCTTGGCAAGGACTGTTAATTTATAGTGATTTAAAACGGATGATTATATTTATTTTACTTTGTTAGGAATGATTGTAGCTTTAATATTGCACTTGGAATCTTCTATTTCTAATGTGCATATGCTTTCCAGGAGAGGGCAGTCCATATCCAGGATCAGTAGTTTTCCATTATACTATTAATCCAAGGAATATAATTAGAAACTCTGACATAAACACCAGGTTTCATGGGTTGGGCACATCCAAGGCCCCAAGAGGTGACTCCGTGTTGGACAAATTTATCTTGGTCAAGGCAGACTAGAGGTCCTCCACTGTCTCCCTAAACAGAATAAGAAAGAACAGAATAACTCTCTCAGTAACAGTATAATATGCAAAGAGTGGTGTTCTCACAGGAGGCACAGAAATAGAAATACCTCTTACATGTGAGGTCTACACAAGTTTTATAAATTATCTGAGCTGKAGCCAGAGAACAGCTTTCTACACTTGGTGAACACTTTTGCAAACTCATCTTTTCTTGTCACTCAGGAATTACATTTATTTTTGAAGTAAGGGGATTTGGTGAGAGGGAATCTGACCACCCTTAGTAATTGTTAAACTGCACTTCCTCCTTCAGTCTTTCTTTGAGGTCTTTATGGCTTCCTATTTTTATTAGATGATCCAAGACAAACCAAAGGCACACATTCAAACCATATTCTTGAGTGCACATCCCTCCACGGCCTGCTTGCCCATCACAGTACTTGCATACAGGGAGCTGTGCTGCTGAGGCAGGTCAGCACTTGCTTTCAGACTTCTTTACAGTCATTTCTAGCTTTTCAGGGAGGAAAGTTTCCAGCTTGATTCAGTAGGTTAAGAGCATTTCTAAACCCTTTCATTTATTTAAAGAAACTGAAGAACTGAATTTAAAAATCTAGACTTCTGGAGAGAGCCTTCATACTCTGCTTGTTGGACATTATGGACAATTGCCAACACTACCCTTCCTTTTCAACAAAAGGAAAGTCTAGCATGTAGTTGCCTCACATGGAGTGATTTTAAGAGACACTGACACCTGGAAATAAGCAGTTCCTCTGGCTCTTGGTATGTCTGCATGGCAGATCGCAGTGTATTGTTACTCGATCCTTAGCTGAGATGACTCAGATTGTTGACTGAGATAGCTTGGATATTGGAGGTAGTCTAGCTGAGACAAGCAAAGCGGTCTGGGAGAAACAAACCATTAATCAT
Source organism: Apteryx rowi (assembly GCF_003343035.1). NCBI lineage: Eukaryota > Metazoa > Chordata > Aves > Apterygiformes > Apterygidae > Apteryx > Apteryx rowi. Next base: position 1,119,014 of record NW_020448764.1, read on the forward strand.
TCTAAGCTAGTTCTCATACCCCTAGCTCAGGTAGCCATGTACTACATGCACTTAGTAGTTCACTTACCTGAAAAATTACCTTTGCCACTTTGTAACAGCAGGCAAGGGAGCAAGGGAAGAGCAGAATCCATGTGCATTTTTCAGCTCTTAGGCCATGTGGTGTGGCACCATCCTGAGGCTAATTCTGAGCCTCTAAAGCCCAGAAAGCAGAGCACTATTTGATTTGAATGTGCTTACAACCAACTTTGATGCCCACAGACTTTCTTACCTGGCAGCTATCTGTGCCTCCATGAATATTCCCAGCACAGAGCTCATGTTTTTTGACTCTTCCATTCAGAAATTCAGGGCGATTGCATATTTTATTCTCAATTACAGGGAAACCAGTTTCTTTTAAGTAGCCATCTCCACCAGTCCCTTTGCAAATAAAAAACAAACAAAACAAGATAAATGACAAGGATAAATGAGCATCATTACAGAGCAAACCACGATAGGGATAAGCAGTAACATAGTGCCACAGTCTTTATGCACTATGCATGAGCTTGCTGCACATAACAYGAAGTGATACAAATATTAGTAGGCTTTATCATTACTATGGTACCTATCACTCTCTACCCAACACCAAAATCCACATTGCACTGATTGCCCCCCATCCTGCAGTACATCCTTATGGATCTGGTGCCCAATGATATTTGTGGGAGTTGTTCCCAAGCCATTTTATTTCTCTGTATCTGAATTTTCCTATCTGTAGAAGAGGGGAGGTAGGAAGTAAACAGAAAGTGAAAAATGGCATGAAGGTCACAAGTAAGGAGGCAGAGAAGGTACTGATGCTCTGCTCAGTCAAGGCACTGTGGGAGGTTTTAAAAATGAAGGTGTGATTACATTTGAGTGAGATCTGGACCAATCTATCTGGGAGAAAAATCACTCAAAATGATGAGCAAACTCACCTTCATGTGATTAGGAAATAGCCTAGAAAAACTTTCCTTTTGTTTACTTAAATGCTCACTTTGGGGAAAAGCGGAGTGGACTGAAATATAAGAACTAGTAGAATCTTAGGTTTGATTCTCCTCTTTCTGTATGGGTTTAAGGAGTTTAAGTTTACATAACTCTGAGTGAGAGGAGAATCTAAACCAGATAGAGGCAATGGAAAGAAAGACAGTACCTGGTGAATTTTGATAAAATACTCATGCAAGCTTGTTCGGTTTTTTTTCTGACTCGGAGAGCATTCAGTTTGGATACAAGTATATACTGTACTCTTCTAAGAACATGGAGCTTTCAGATGTGTTAATGCTGTCTCACCTTTCGTATCCCCCCAGCCAGTCACATAGCACTCCTCTCTTCCTCCTAACACGGTATTTTCTCTAGGCAAACAAACAGGGATTACATGGTTGTTGATGACTGCTGGGCTGAAAGAAAACAAAACACTCATATAGGAAAAATCATTAGCATATTTATTCCTGATACTACCTTTAGGTTTCTGAAGATATTTTATACACAATCAGTCTTTTTTCTCTGAAATCCTGAGCTTCAGGTAAGGATGGGGGAAGTGAAACAACTCATTTTAAGGTGGAGCAGTCAGTTTGCCAGTGGGACTCTGAAATGACTTCAAGGAAATTGTATTACTGATGTAGCAGAACTTTTCCAATTCTGTGTTCCTGTCCAGGCTAGGGCAATGGGAGCTAGCAATGCTCAGCACCACTACAATTCAAACATCACAGGCTTTCTGGTGCAATCTTTTCTTTAAGCAAGTTTTTTTTTCTGAAGTGCACTATACAGACGTATCCCTCTTGACTGTACAGCGCATTAGACAGAGTTTAAGACCAATGAAAATATATGCACGAAGGGCCATACTCGGTATTGCATCAAATATGCATACTGTTTGGATGCACACTGGACAGATCTACTGGGAAAAGAAATGTCCCCACCCTAGACATGTAAAAAGGATGGGGTCACACCATTCTAACATGGCAGTTTTCACCTCTCATTACTTTATAAAGGTAAAAGCGTGTTGGGAAAGCCACAGAGTGAAAGTTCCTCTAGGCACAACCCCCCTCCTACTCTGCCACCCCCACCTTTCCTCACAGCAGCTGTCACTGCCAGATCGGGTAACTGTTCCTAGCTCTCCTCCTCTCCCAGATCAGCTCTTTCCCTTTCTGAAGCTCTGCAATTGAAACCTTGGTTTCCACCGGAGCTTCTGCAGAAAGGGAAGAAAGAGAAGCAAGGGGAGGGCTTGTTCTTAAATAGCTGATTAAACCCATTGGGTATAGGAACATACATTCATTTCCACAATGCCAGCACACACTGTTTGGTCAAAATACAGACAAACCCACTTGTCACATCAGAACAGAGGAACACTCAGGTGAAATGGTACCTGCTCAATTTCAGCAGAGCGATGTCTACCCCATGTGGCTCCTTGAACAATTTCTCAACGTCTCGTTTTTGCACTGATGACTCTAATGCTCTTTCTCTGTGTAATCCAAGGAATACTTTGTATGAAGATGGCCGTGATGACCTATTGGAAATGATTGCACATGGTGAGCAGATAAACACACACCCAGGATGCAGCCCACTTATGATGTTGCTGGCCACCTTGTTACGTCAAAATCAGAAAAACAATGCCAGCTTTGGCATAAACTTAATTCCTTAATCTCTTATTACCTGCACATGAAATCAAGGCTTGCCATGCATATCAGTTGGCAAAAGTTAACACTGTCACCCATTTTTTTTTTCAATCAAAATTCTGCTTTAATGAATGATGAATAGACTTGGCTCAACCCTAAACTTTTTGAGAGGCAAGAGGTGGTTCAGGTTGGTTATTGGGCCCATTTTGTTTCTCCTCTGATTTTTCTATATCATGTAAGAAAATGTTGTTGCAGGTTATGACAGATACTTACTTTTCTAAACAATGAGCGGCAGTAAGAACCCACTGTGGGTCTATGAGAGTGCCCCCACAAAAATGTAGGCCGAAACTGCAATACAGCAGAAAGACATGAAAAAGGCATAAGTTTAAGTCTGAGTTAATTCTATTGCACTGCAATTCATGATGTAGACTATCATCCTTCTAAAATAAAGATCTTTACAATCTAAAGACATTATTCTCCTTTTTTTTAAAGAATCAAACATTTTGTTTTCCTTTGGCAGTATTTCTTACAATGACTGTAAGTTGTGCGGACATCTTTAGAAGGTCTTTTATGAAAACAGCTAGATCTCTTTTTTGATTAACCAGTATTTCTGTTACTGGAAAACATTACATGCAGTGATATATTCATTTCTAGAGATCATGGCTTTTATTTAGYTCTGACCACAGTCACACAGCTTTGGAATTAGACTAGATTCTTAGTTTTGCTATCAACTTAGCCATTAGGATCAAATGCTTAGGTGGAAGGGCCGATCAAGATGTCTACTAGCCATACTTTAAACTGTTATTTCTACTTGTAGGATACTGATTCTGCTGCAGGATATAGTGTCAGTTTTAAATTCATTCTGCATTTTATTGAGATAACAACAATTTTCACATTAGCAATTGTGTCTATTCTACAGGTATTTATCACAAAACTGAAGCATTTCTGATTATATGAATGACGTTCTTTAAGATTATCACAGAATAACATAACATAAACTTAATAATGTTTATTTTCAAGTTTTAGTTTAAAGATATTTAAGCCTTGTGTTAGTTTTAAGCTAAAAGCAAGATTCCCATTAGAACATTGCAACTACATACTATAACATGCTAGAAGACATAAGGTCTATATTGTTTCCTGGTTCCTTGATTGTAAAGTCTAATGTAGTGTGGAATAGCTGTACCTTGTTCGGAGGCTGATTTGCCAGGGCCAGGAGTGTGGATGTGAAATACACCCAGCAACAATCCTTTGAGCACACAGCTTTGGTCTGAACTTGGATTTTCCACACTCATACTGAGCAGGAGCTGTAGAATAAAAAAGAAATCACTACGAACAACTTCAAAGTATTTGTTATACCACTCACTGTACTCAAAAAACTCTGAAGTGAACCTGTTACATTTATCTCTTGGACTTTTGATTCCCTGTGCAGACAATTATACACCATAAACCACCTATATGTTGTTAGGTTACCTTCATCTGGAACTCTTAAAATTGTCAGTATCTAGTATATTACTTTCAGTATAATGCCTGGCAAAAATTTTTCAAGTACATTTTTCATTTGTATATCAGGGGGCAGGAAATTACACATGAATAGAACTACAATGTAATAGAAGAAAGGAGGGGAACGGAGAAAGACACAGACAGACAGACAGACAGAAAGAAAGAAATTCTCCTAACATCTTCTTTAGAGGTACTCTTAGAGATGACAGCAAGGTAAAAGCTGCACTACCAGCTGTATTTATACTTAGYTCAGTGATATGGTAAGTGCAATTCAATCACAGTCTCTGAATAACAACATTTTGTCCAGCCTTCTAGCACTTCAGATGTCTCCAAACTCTTCAAAATGGGTTGCTTTTGTTTAGTCATGGGAAACTGACTTTTAATAACATGGCATGGAGAATTTGTTGGTGCCAACAAAAGACACTAATGAAGTTAAAGGCAAAAGCCATGTTTCCTCTTCTCTTTAACTGAGCAGCTGAAAAAAAGTGCTAGTTTTAGAGAGAATTTRGATCTACAAAGTGAAGACTGTAATTATGTGAAAATGTCATTTTTTTTCCCCTAAGAGACCCAGCCCAATACTTTCAAGGCAGCAGTAATTTTACAGGTACAGTATGTGTATGTTATGAAACATCCTTCCTTTTCTTGCTTGCTCCATTTTGGGCTTTTGGTCAGAGATACTGAAATGTACACTGCTTCTCACAGGAACAACTGAGAGGATACAGTGGCAATAAAGACACCCTTCTTTTGGTGGGAACCACCTCTCTTCCTGGCATAGCCTTTGTTATTGCTGGCTGTGAAGGCAAAACACTGCAAAACACTGTCATTGTCTGTTTTGCCATACTGCCTCAGAGTACTGAACTGTTTTACTGCTAGTAGCAAAGACAAGGGAATATGGTTAAATATCCAGGGCCAGACGCACTTCCCACCCATYAGATATGCCACAATACCAGAGAAGGGAAAATCTGTTTTTACATCCAGGACAGAATCAGAACTGCATCAGCAGATTTTTTTCTGAATTTTGTTTGAATAAGAGCATCTCTTGTTCAGCCTGGTCACAAACATCATATGACTTAGTTATGCCAGGTGACCAAGCAGGAGGAGGGGCAAATTCTGTAGTAATAGCCTCATTTTGAAACACATGGCAAAACTCCCATGAACTTCAGTGGGCTCCAGGTAAATCTTGTGCTGCTTTTGGGGATTCCAAGGAACAAGCACCATTCCTAAGACTTTAGACAAGGATTTTGAGCATCATTTCCCTGAACCTTAATTTCCAATCTAAAGCTATTGCACTCTCTTAGATCAGTCTCAGATTAATCTGTGAATGTTTTCCAGTGTTCGTACAAGCTTATAAGAAAGGGAGACACTAGTCTTTAAAGGAATAATTACGGCACTTGGGAATGTCACAGTACTCCCAGGCTTTTCTTGGGTCTGTTGTATAGCACCAAGGTCCATTCACGTCTCCATCAGGATTCCTGCAATACTGTAACAAAGAATGAAGACACCAGCTATTAACAGAGGGACAAAGAAAGAAGTCTATCAATGCATATTTCAAAATAATACCAAATTACATTTGGGAAATAGTTTTTTCACTTTCTTACTGATGAGCGATTCCTAATTTTTTTTTAGCAAAAATTGTGGTTTCATTTTTCTATTCCCTTTATGAATTTAGAAAAAGGTCATAAAAATGAAACTTGTACAACTGTCTTCAGCCAGCAAAATCCACTGGGGCAAGCTTGGCCCTCTAAGCTCTCAGGAAGTAGAAGAGCTTGACATAGGACAGGGTTTTCTAAAGCACTAAGTTGTCTATTCATGCTTCTACTGCAGTTAGTAGGAACGGTAGGGTCAGCCCTGAGGTCTTTTCACACCCCATCTGCTTGAGTGACTGTGCAGCAAGTGGGTGTTGTGTAAGCTGCTCTTGCACAATTGGATGATGCCTATCTGACCCAGAGGCACAGATGAACTCTTCATTTCATCCTGATGTAGGGTGTCTGGCTAGCTGAATTACTCTCTGTGTTTTACTGGCCATACTGACCGATCTCCATTCAGCATAGACTCCTCACACAACTGCAAGCACTCAGATGTAGGCATGTGAGTTTAGACGTCTTCATCTCAAACTGAGTCTCACTATCTGTGTGTGCTTATCAACCACTCTAAAACACAGCAAGCAAGACCACTTGGCCCTGCAGCAGAACTTCTAACACAATTCTGCTCTTCCGGAGCATCATCTTCACCCTCTCTCTCCTGCCCAGACCTAGTGTTCAGTAATGCAGAGAGGAGAAAAGAAGGAGCACGGGCAGAGAACTGTCTGCCACATTGTCCACAGGAGTTATCCGGGAGAGTACAAAACAGTCTGAACTGCTGGACTCTGAATTCCCCTTCTCAGTCTCCTTTCTATTTTAGAAATGCTACTAGATATTTTTGTAGCTCCCTTCCTTACTCTGAAACATATCTGATGTTTTAGGAAAAAGGAGGAGATCTTTACTTCAATTCCACAAGAGTCCTTATTATTTGCTCTATGCAAGAACCAAAAAGTTATGGCAAGCAGCTTTTTCAGAGATAGTTTCCCCAATTTGGTCCAGAATTCAGTACAGGCTATGTGATGCCATCAGATGATTGGTTAGAGCAAGCTCCAAAATTGTGCACCTGGAGAAGAAATAGTTCAAACTGGCAACATCAGATAAGCTCTTCATGTCATATACACAGCTTGCCACAAACCAGGCAAGTATTGTGTAGGCGATGTTACAAGTCCTAGCAGCTATTGGCTGGGAACAGGAGAGCTAGTAACTGATAGATATGTTAGGACTAGAGAGGAGGTGGAGCATGAGTTGCAGAAGGAGTTAGAAACATGTATATCCTTGTGGGGTGGGCTATGACAGAAATTGTAGGGGTACGTGGGAGAACGGTATTAATAGAGAATGAGGGTTTCAGTCATTCAAGTACATGTCTCAAGGAACTTGTACTGAATATTGGATCCCTCACCATCTCAACCAGCACAGATGCCACAGGAATCTATGATCCCCAGTTCCTCCTTCCAGCAGAAATCTCTCCAGAGGCAGAGATACTGCCCACAAACCAGAATGGGCTGCAGAAGCATTTGACAGACCTGCTGGACCTCTGTGTCTCACAAAAGTATAGACTGCTTACATCAACAAGAGCTAGCATGGTCAGGTTCTTGGACTGAACTGAGGAGAAGAAATTAATTTACAAAGACCCATTACGAAATGTTTGTTGAGGGCTCATGAAGAATAGAGAAAATGCTCAGTGGCAGTAAGTTTTACACAAATAGCTGTTTACATTTTTATCCAGGTCTGCTTCTGGATGAGTCACGGGAGTGAAATAGTCATGGCTATGAGGTGTCTGAGAACTCCATGCTTGGCAAGTCCTGCCCCTTCCAGTTTTTGCTACTGTGCCACGATAATCTTTACCATTACCATTTATACAGTCTGCAAAGAAAGAGGAAAAGGAAACAATTGTTAGCTGTGAGCCATTGGGTCACATACTTGATGGTGATGAAGCAGAAATAAGATAGAGTAATTACTTCTAGGATCAACGTATCCTATATTGTATTATATACAAAGAAAGAAGGCTAGGACAGTGTTAATGATGGCTAACAATCACATTTTAATTTTCTTTTATTTTCAAGGTTTTCTTCACAATCATGAAGGTCAGAAATCAAAGCAAGCTTAGATTCAGTTGACCCCTTGTGACTTCAGAAGCCAGCACCACGAAGACCATTTTTTATAAAGTCTTTTTCTTATGGACACTGTCACCTGCCCACCACCACTTTTCACATTATGTAAATAGCAGTCATACACATTCAGCCAGAATTATTAGTTTTTTAACTAGCAGAACATGACGGATTAAAAAATGAAAACTGCAGCAAACTAAACATCTACTGTATAACAAAATTGCATCTGAACTGAATTCAGAAAGCCAGCTCTCCTCCGGTGGGAAACAGAGCCCTGGAAAGGTGAAGGCACGGCACAGGAAAAGACATCCTCAGAACAGTTGCTAGCAAAATACAATTACTCCTATATTAGTTGTCATTGCTATTAGCCCTCCCACAGTAGTGTGGAGGCTACCAACCATCTGTTTCCTTGAGTTTCCAATGTTGCAGGATGTAATAGATAAAAGATGTCGTATCCATCCAAAATTGAATACAGAAATCCTGCTATAAAATTCTGCAAGACAGTTCAGAAAATTAAGAGGGTGAATATAGTCTTATATGAAATTGTATAATTATTTAGAGTTCTCTGTTTTTCATCCTCATTAAATTCTATGTGACTTTTCCACCAAAAATACATCTTGCTAGTTACGGGCATTCCTGGGGGAAGTGGGAAGTATTCATACCAGGGTTTGGTTCCAGTGTTGTCTGAGGAGGTTTTGGTAAATTTGCTTGCACAGGATCATCACACCTCTTCAGGTTGCAGTACTCCCATCTCACACTGGGGTCAGTGGTGTAACACCATGGGCGGCTATCGGCATCTGGGTTTCTGCAATAATTCTGCCTCAGGTCCCTACAAATTTAAGCATATTGCATTCCCATCCATGCCAAAGCTCTGAGAAGAACTTGAAAAAACATTTTAGAAAATAGGTGAGGTACAGAGGTAGTATATACTATTTTTTTCAGGTATCACAGAAAACCTTTTTCTACCAGCAAAAAAATCAAGTAACATTTGCAGAATATTTAATTATGCAAATACATATTCACTGATTAATGCTTATAATAGTAATACTGTTTCCAAATATAGATGATAAATGTTCATAAATACAAATATATAGCATTCTTTTTACATACTCAAAGAGATTAATAACTTTTAAGAGAAATTTTTTCTTGTATTTTGGAATAAATAAATACTAAATATTAGACTTAAGAAAATAACCCATCCTTTCCTCAGACTCTACAAAACTGCAAACTTGCAAGCAAAGACTTATACTCATCAATAAACTCAAGAGTAGAAATAGTTCAAATAAGTATAAGGGAAAGTTTATGATAACTCTCAACCCTTTTCAAAAAGTAATGTAAAAATACAGTATTAAATAACACTTAGTCTAAAACATAACAGTTACAGCGGTGGTCTGTTTTAAAGCTGAGACTCATAGAAAATGTTTCCATATTTAAAAAAATGATGAAAGGAATAATTTTTATTGACTAGACCCCCTTCCCAACTATAAAATCATTATTGTGTAAAGATGCTGCAAATAAAAATGAGTCCATTAAGGGTCATTGTTCAGTGAAACACAGAAATGTAAAATAAACATACGCATTTGGGAATTGTTCTGCCGTTTTATTGTGACGATGTGGTAACATTGAGTTCCAGGCTTGACATTTCTTTCCTGTGATAGTAAAAGAAGTTGTGCCACGATAATTCACGCCATTGCCTCGATAGCACTCCTCAGTAATTTGAGCCTGCTCAGGCACATCAACAGCTGTAGTGAATAACAGAAATCAGTCCCTTGCATCTTAATACTTTGATATTTATACATGAGCATAGAAAAACCGACAGAAAATAAAAAGCCAGAGCAATTCTGACTGCCACAGGATGCTCTCTGTAACAAATCTTACTCAGACTATAGATCAAAAGGAAGATTTCCAAAAACGTTTGTGAGAATGTCATGGATTGCTTTCATATACGAGATTCTATTCATTAAAAGCACTTGTACATCAATTTTACTATCATGCATACAGATTTATTTCACCTAAAGATCCAGAAACTTTCACACTTGGATCTAAATTTCTCCAGAGTAGGGAATGCCTGTGGTTTTGCCATAGATGCATGTGTGGAGTAAGCTTGCCTTGTGTAAGGAGAACTTTCTTTTGATTACTTTTTATGGAGCCTTGGTTCATTGCCCTTAAATTATCCCAGGTTTTGCTTTGAATTGAATTTTTCAGGAAGTGGCATATGAGCTAATTATCTTCTGCATGGAGCATTTAAAAATTTGGAGGTGGAGGGAAACATCACTTGGCAAAAGGAAAAGATCTGTGTCACTGTAATTTTTCCTAAGCTGGGTCTGTAGGTGATTTACACTTTCTCTGCACTTTTCCACCAGACTGAAAGTACCAGTCTGGCTCCACAGCAGGCCCAGGAGTTCAACTGATAAATAACAATAATGAGAGGGACAGCAATAATACAACTGATCAGAGTCACCTGATGTTTTTCAAAACAAAAACTGAGGACGCCTAACTTCCATATTRCAGATGTCTCCTGTTGTTCTTACCAGGGGTCTCTGGCTCTGTCCCATCACAGGAGGGTATGGTACAATATTCCCACCGAGCGGTTCTGTTGGTGGTGTAACACCATGGCATCTTCTCATTATCAGGGTTTCTACAATAGTTTTCCTCTAAGTTCCTGAAACAGAAACCCTAACTAAGAAAAGCATCTTATGGAAACTTGATAAAGATTATGAACAAGAGGGGAATGTACCTGGCTGCCCCGTTTACTGTTGTATTTACAAGCGAATAACTGCTGCTGTCATTTACTGATGATATGTAGTTGGTTCATAGATGAATAACTGCAATGTGCTGGTGTTTTGGATATGGAAAATCAGATACTTGCTAGACTGACAGATGTACTGAGAGATTGTACTTCATCTAGTACTTTGAGCCCAAAAGCAGCGTAGCAGAAACATAGGGTGAAAGAATCTAACCACAAGGGAAGATCATCATTATAACTTTCTTACTCCACATTGCTTCACCTGAACAAGAATACAGTAAAAGGATAAACTGAAGAGGGGGAAAGGCATTTAAGAAGAGCCTGAAAGCCATAAGAGGAGACACTAGTACTCAAGAATAAAGAAACAAATAAAAAGAAAAGTTAAAAAAAGGAAACTGAAAAGAAGGAGTGAAACAGGAATTATGCAAGCTGTTGTAATGTAAGAGCAGCAGAGCTGTTACTTCAACAGAGTTGGAGAAAGATGAAGTAACTCTGTGTCTTGGCACTTCTCATGGATGCTGAATAATGAAGAAGTTTGACTTACTTGCAGGGATAGTTTTCAGGAGTGCGACCATGTTTGTGAGGAGACTGAGCACTCCAGTGCTGACAGGTATTTCCCGATTCTGTAACAGATATCTTGCCTTGGTAGTCTTCTCCTCTTCCTGATAGACACTGACGCCCTGGTTTAGGAATTGGTGGGGGTGTAGCTATGCCAGAAAAAGGAACTGAAATTAAGTAGTGTCTTCAAGACATATAAGAAAAAACAAATTACTTTGACTTTTATAGTTAAATTGGAATTTCTTTGCAGGTAAGATATAAGGACTAAAATATTTGGAAAGTCTGAAATGTAGAGAAAATATCTAAACATATCTTCTTAACTCTTCTTACTCCCAGTTTAACATTTTCACAATCAGACTGCCAGAAGGGCATTTCCATCCACTTTTTTACAGCAGCCAGGAAACAACACAACCAAGTGCCCATCAGCCCATCAGAACAAAGCTGAAAAGTGAGCAAATGGCAATATTGTGAAGAAAACTGGGATGAAAGTGGTGGGCTCATCAGCAATAGATACAGGTTATAGGTACAGATATAAAAGAGATGTACTCTAGCTGGTGAGAGCTAGAGTCAGTGACGATGAGGCCTGGAGGAAAGTTCCAAGGAAAAGTATTGCAGCAAGGACAGGACTTGAGGGAAAAAGAAAATCTAAAATGGGAGAACTGAACTGGAAGAGCAGAACAAAGATCAGAAGATTTTTCAGGAAGAGTGATATGGTTTGGCATCAAATGAGGAACACAGAAGAAAGATAAGAACCACTGAGACAGCTGGTCATGGAGCAACACACGGAGAAAGAGAGATGTGTTCCAGGCAAAACCACTAGAAATGCCTATGACAGAAACCTCTATCACCAAAAGAGCTACCAGAGGTTCATTTTAAGGTTTTTGTTTTTTCCTTTAAGATCAAGGTTAGCACAATCTTTTATTCTGTCTTTTATGTTTGGGGCCTTTTTTATTTGTTCTAGCTCTTTGCAAAATGGCCTCTCTGTGCCTAGATCTCTAAAAGGCAGACTCACTGCAGCGAGGAATGTCACAATATTCCCAGCGTTTAGTGGAGCTGGTAGTGAAACACCAGGGTCGAGGTTCGCCATCAGGATTACGGCAATAATTCATTTTCAGATCCTTCTCTGGGAAACTGAACAGAAAAAATTAAAAATAGAAGTCATTGATGACTGACTGTAATGATTAGCCTGTCTGTGGCAGAGTGGTCTTCCAGCCACCCTGACAACAAATCATTCAGCACCGAGTCTGACTCACTTTTCAGGGAGGTATCCGTGAGAGTGAGGTTTCTGGGAATCCCAGCGCTGGCACTCAATCCCAGATACTGTTGTTGCAATTACTCCGTGATAGTTTTCTCCACTGCAGTGCATGCACTCCACTGTATAAACAAGGCAGAATGAAGCCCCAAAAGACAGAAAATCACTATGGAACTGGGCCGTAAACATTCACATTGATCTCACCTGAACATCAAGAGTCTGAACAAAGTGCAGGGCTGAAGGACAAGCCTTCTTTGGCAAGTAAAAGCTTTTTTTCTCAGTAAGATGACTTTAACTAGTTGAATACATCTATAGTATTCTACTTAACAAAAAAAGACTATATTTTTAAAAGGAGCTAAATTATAAGTATTAAACTATAACTGAAAATCTGTGCCTTGATGCTAACATGTTTTTGACTTTTGCACTTACAACTGTCATTTGGTCCAATTTTAGGATGATGGTAAGAAAATAAACTAATATACCATCCTTTATCAAGGAAAAAACTTGTATAGCTATTTGGGATTTTTGGGGGTATCTTTCTTGTTTGTACTGAAAACCTCTGAAAAGTTCTAGGTTGAACTAAACTCAGGTTTGGAATAAATCCTCACTTAAAACCAAAAATAAGAATAAGTTCACATTCTTAAACACATCTTCCAAAAAGAGGGAAAAAAAGGTATATGTATCCTGACCTTCACACTCTGGAATGTTACAATAATCAAATCTGGTAGCAGGATCTGTTGTGTAACACCAGGGTCCCTTTAGATCTTTATCGGGATTTCTGCAGTAGTTTTCCTCCAACCCTGCATTGGGATGGTTTTCAGGTGTGTAACTGTAATAGAATTAAAATGGGATTAGACGATAAGGGAAATGTCCTGGCTGTTCAGCTGAGTTTGAACTCTATAAATGAAATCTCTGTCTGAGGACCATTTTGTAGATGTCATTCATTAGAAGTCTCCTTATTGCTACTGAGTGCCACTGGTGACAAGTTAGAAGTGTCATAGCTACAGATTTCAAGAAATTTATTGTCTCAAAGGCTAGTTATGTCTCTAATATTTGCATTTACACCAGTTGTTCAGCTTCCAGTAACTTTTGTTCAGCTGAGGTATTTTTTTAACACAGAGAAAAGTCTCTGTTATCACGTGCAGGATGTTCCCTGGGAGATGCAGTGAGAGGATGTTCACTGAACATGTGAGAGCTCTCTGTAATCTGAATGTTATGTTATGTCAATAGGAGGTTACTAAGTAAACCCTGTTGGTTGTTGTTCATCAAATACCAGAAATACCGCCCTGTTAATAGTCCATGGGTTCACTGATAAAATGATGTACCTCTATCTCATCTGCCACATTTTATACCTTAAACCAGAGATGAAATTCTTGCCCCGGTGAGATTAATGAAAAAGTCTTATTTCACTTCAACAGAACCGGGTGCCTCCCTATCCAGTGTTTTGCTTGTTTAAGGACCAGCAAATTTAAACACAACATGGCAAAACTGACAGTGTCCCCTTTGATCATGTAATCTCAACTGCAGTTCTCTGAGTTATGAGTTAGATTAGAGAAAGATAAACATGGAAAAGTATTTCATAAGAAGAACTTGAACACCAAACAATTTGCCTATAAAATTACTTACTACATGCAAACTACTTAGAAAAAATTCAGAAAAATATATAAGCAAATATGAAAAGGCCATACTTTGGTTTATGGGGTACATTATCAGCCCACTTCTGGCATTGCACACCCTTCTGAGTTTTGGCTTCTGTTCCTCTGTAATCCACCCCATTTCCCTTCTTGCATTCTAGAAGATAAACTGAAATGATACACGTTTGATTAATCAGTATCATCATGTTTCTGTTGGAACTAAGTATATACAAAATCCATTTTCATGCTAATACGTTAAATACATTTGGCCATACTCTGGGTCTCTTATGTCCTTAGAAATAGAGAAGTGACATTGTAAAAACATGCTTGTTATCTGATGTCATTGTTGAATTCATTAGTATTGAAAAATTTATGCAAAAGCCCAAAGCTCCTAAATGAGAATTCTTAGAGAAACAGATGCAACAAAGCATGRCTATTTTTGATTTAAATCAAAATAGATTTTGATTTAAATCAGTAGATTTAAATATGTTTTTTATAGGCGCCATAACAAAATATAAAAACATTCTTTTTGTTGCCTCCAATGATATTATTATAATTATGCCTAGTAATTAAAATTAAGCCTTAAAATAGAGTTGTTCAAACGAAGAAGATAACAGTACAAAGTCAGAGATGCATACACACAGCATTTTACCAGTTTAAAAATTTAGTATTTTTAACTTGATCCCACTTGTTACCTTCGTATAAATACAGATGACAATGTTTCATTAAGGTTCACCTTGTCATGAATGAAATTTAATCAATTCACGATATTATGCTAAAACAATGACTCTTCACTGTACAAGATAATATTGATAGCTGGTTGAAGGTACATATTATATATACTTTGAGAGTTCTTAGCTTTTGGAACTTAATAGTGCCTCCACAAAAAAAAAGGAAAAGAAAGGGAGAAAGAATTAACAATGAAACTATGTCTTTATAGAAGTTAAGGGGAGTTCTTACTGCTGACCTAAGCCTGGATTTGTATAGCCTTGTATTGTAGTATTGTATATAGTATAGTATTGTATAGTATAGTATTGTATAGTATAGTATTGTATAGCCTTGAAAACATAAAATAATAACAAGATCTGAAAACTCTTCATGGTCACTTTTTCCTGGCTGGAGGAGGGAGCAACCATAATCGCATTGCAGCCTTTAAGATTGTCCTGGGAAGACTGAACAGTTGTCTTTCCCATCAAAGAGCTCATGGCTAAGACCGAGAGTAAGAATGCAAGGGTCAGCTCTGCCAAGGCAGAGCTGAAACAAATCAGATTTCCGCAAGTTACCTCAGATCTTAGATATCTGCGGTTTAGGAAGAGTCACTGCCTGGCAGTATGGCCTCTGGCTTTGAGAACTAATCAGCAGACTCATCTAATAGCTCCTTTGCCTAAAGTCGTGGGTTCACATCATGGTGCTCAGCAGCAATACTGGTTTCAAGTATTCCCAGCTCCCCACAGCTTCCTCTTTTCCCAGGGCTTCATCACATTGCTTTCACAGATGTATCTGCACAACTGTTGACAGGGTCATGCTGTTAACAAGATCTAGCTTGAAAGAAAACTTGAAAAAAGCCTCATGCCGTATTGCAAAACCGCAGCCTTAATCAAGCTATAGGGAACAAAATGTAAAATAGTGAGTGAGGAATGTCAAGCTTCCAAACCTAAAGCTGATGAAAACCAGCAGAACTTCAGACCCTTGTTCATGTGCCCTAACACAGATCACTTGTGCAAGTGTCACTCTGTGCAGGACCCATCAGTACAAAACATGTATATAAAGAAATGAATATATCACAAAAAAGTATCTATTGCAAGGCTGGTCCACAGTGCAGGTTTATGCAGTTACAAATTCATCATCTCTGAGTCAAGAGTTCTGTCATCTTTGCTTACTTTTCAAACAGCCAGTAAAAGTTAAATGATAAAATCAGTTGTTGCTGTAGGCCCACAATCCAAACACACTGGCCATAAGATTCACAAAACTTTCTTAGTGTCATTGTCTATTGTGTTTAGTAGCAGAGGTAAGGAATCGTTTTTGTCAGTCCCTTATTCGGTCACTTAAGACAGGCTTCACCATTCTTTTTTTTTTCTTAAAAAATATAGATCAAATTGAAGAAATAACCTGATTTTACTTTTTTCAGAAACATTCAGAAACCTTTATTTCTCCCCTCCACTCAAAATTTCCCTATGCACAGCGCATATTTCAACGGCCATTTCCTCCCTTCTAGTGGCAATCTAGAAAGAAATCTCTCTTCTAGGTTGTGACAAACAGATCTATCTTGACAAAAGTGAAAAGAATTAATGCTTGAATCTGAAATTACTTCCAGATCTTCTGTAGGCTGATAGGTAGTTTAGATCTGTATTTCTAGGTCTATCTTTAGGACCACCTTTATTTCAATGTATATATGGGCAAATGTGCAGTTTACTGTAGAAATTTTAGCTGGAAGCCATTTGGATCCCTCAACAGTTTTGCAATAAATTAACATTAAAAACTCTGAATAAATGAACATTGAATCGGTCAAGTGCTGACTCTTTTTGTTTGCATAAACTTTTGACCGTTTATATAACCTTTAGGTTTCTTTCGGTCTGATGACAAATAACCAGCTTCGATCCCCAAACTCAACCCATGTCCACTTGGGTTAACTATTTACAAACAGGTATGTGGATAGCAATTTACAAATGCAATCTTTACTTCTTATTACTCTCTCTATAACACAGACAAGGTTAACCTTCTGTTATACCCACAATAGGATAAACAATTAAAAAAACCCTGATTTTTGTGCCAAATGGCATCCACTTCTTTGAAAGCAAAGATAAAAAGTAATTAGCTCTCAGATACTAATTGCTTCTGGTCAAAAAAAATAATGTTGGTTTCAGCAACAGTATTGCAAAAACATCTGAACATGTGATAGAAATTTCCTTGAAATATCAGGATAGTAGCAGCTGCTAGGAGCAATGAGTGATCTACCTAGGTAAATGCTACATTTTTTCTTGTGTTCTGTAATACAAGAAAATTAAATTGATGTTATCCTTAGAATGGATAAATGATTATTTTTTTCACTTAAGACTCTCTGAAAATGAAAAGAGGAGTAACAGAGAAATCCTTTGACACACACACACAATAGCTAGCTAGCTAGCTAGCTAGATAGTCAGTCAGAACTCTATCATGCTTTGTACTGGAATCTTGGAAATGTCACCCAGCTGTAATCAAAAAGCTCATAACCAGAAGAGAAAACAGAACGATTGAAATGAACTTCATTTTTGATGCTCTCAATATTTAGGTCAATCTTTTGACTTCTGTAGGCGGATATGAGGACAATTTTTGGATATTTAGGTTCAGTAAAACTAGTTTTTCACATCTTTACTGATGGGGTTGCTCTGCTTTCCAAGGAACTAAAATCTATCTGTGACCTCAAAAGGCTTAAAAGGATGCAGTAGCTAATTCTCACTGAAAGTTGCAGGACTGTCTTTCAGGTTCTAATCTCAGTAAATCCAAATGACATCTCAAAAATAACAGCATAAACCAGAACCACAGTCCAGCTTCTGATCACAGTACTGAAACAGAATCAGTAAGGAATATTTAAGTATAAGTAATTTGTTCAGTCTTTAAGTTTTTTTACTTGCCAATGCATCCATTCAGTTTTCATTCTACAATAGGAACTGCAGAAGATTTGCTTAGTACTATTTAATTATGAGTTAGGGAAACTCCTGCCAACTTCTGGCTATAATAAAAATATCTTATGTTCAAAATATTACATTATTTAGCAATGATTCATAAACCRAAAGGCAGCTGTCTATATACTTCAGAACATTAGCTCCAGCTGTTACAGATGGCTTATTCAGGTAGAACTAAATTCTCTGTCAGAAAAAATAATTCCGGTAGTGATCTGACCATTTAAAGCATCAAAGGCTTTTCAAGCCAGGCAGTGATAATAAATAATTAATAAAGGCAACTGATTACTATTTTTCTTTAATTATAATAGTTCTGGTGAATTAAGCAGTTAAAATTAAATTAAAGTTGATGTGAAAATCAGAGAAAAGTCAAGTATCTCCTGAAAGATTTTGTAAAAATACAAGAATCACACAGAATCATGAAAAAAATTAGGCTGGAAAGGACCCTTGGAGGTCTCTGGTCCAAACTCTCATTCAATGCTGATCTGGATGAGATTGCTCAGGGCTTTATCCAGTCAATATCTGCAAGGCTGAAGGCCCCACAGTCTTTCTGGGTGGTGTGGTCCAGTGCTTATGCATCTTCACTATGAAAAAGTCTTTTCCTTATATCTACAATGTCAGAACAAAATCTCATTTGGATGTTCATCTGCAGTTCAGCCAAAGCTATTAATTGATTACAAGAAAATGCTCTTGCAGGTGCAGTATACATAGCATCACCTTATCCAACAGGGCTTTCAAGGAAGTCAGTAGAGGAGTAAAGATGCATTTTGATGGGGCTCATTGATATTTACAGTCTAGTTGTTGTAATTCTTGACTTTCTGTAAGGATCTGGCCTATTGAAACCACTGAATGATTTGCACTAGCTGAGAACCTGGAGATGAACTCCATGGTTGCTACTACCATTTCCAATCTCTGAATATTTTCAAATGTATCAAAATTAAAAAAACTTTATAAATCAACACACGGTGGAAGGCAATGTTTACAATGTCATTTAACACAAAGCAGTACTGTTTCTATAAAAAAGCTGGCTAATTATCTTATATGGCCAAGTTATCAATAAGGAGATCTTTTCTCCCTGGTGTATTACTAAAGCCAGAGAATGATACAATGAAACTTACTTTACATTAAAAATGAAATACATTCCGTCTTTCTCATGGAAAGTAGGAGCTCAGTGCTTGATTATGCAATTCAAAAATTGTTGTAGAACCCAGTCATATGTCTGCATTTGGCATATGGTGATAGATTTTTCAAAAGATGATCAAGAACTTGGATATTTGACATTTCTTAAAGAAAGACTTACTATCTTCAGATAGAATATCATATCAAATACACTTCAATCAAATCATCCCCATTTACGACAAAACTGAGTGACCAGGAATAAAACACATATAAATGGAGAATCCAAAATATCACCACAGTCGTTAATTATATTCATTACAACATAGAATAGGATTAAAAATTCACCAAAGTTCATTAATTAAAGAATAAAAACATCATATAACAATATACAAATACTATAAAAATAGACCATTTTTAACTGAAGCACGGTTAATACCTCTAATCCTTCTGACAATGCATGAAACTAAAACAATGTTGGTTTGAGTCCCGCCCAAGCAAACCATGAATTTTCTTCAGAGATATATATGAAATCTTCTGGTAGTTTCCATCAGTTTTCCAGCGGGCAAAGGCCTATCACAGAAACCATTGCCAGCACAAGTTCCTAGTAACCTCAGCAGAGGCAGGAAGGATGCAGCTACAGGTTACCAGGCTGGTTTAAAAGAAGAAGGGAGTCTTATGCACCTCAGTTACTCTGAGCGCCATTCCCATTCCCAGAGCAGCAGTGCTCTTTTCTGCCTTGTGGATCCTGCTATCTACATTTAGGGAGAAGGAAAAATGCTAGACTACTGATCTGGGAAAAAAACTGGCACCACTGCTTTATCAGCAGTTGTGGCAAGAAACGGGGGCTAAGGAAGGGCTGACCTATCCTTTTGATGTGACCCAGGGAGGACTTAGCCCCCTGTTTTTACAACAGGGTTAYGTGAGTCCCACTGGAAAGCAAAGCTCAGTGAAGTGATACCAAAATACAGACATACTTCTTTTTTCATAAAGAACTGCGTTTGTTCTTCTGAATATTACTGCTGTTTTGGTGTTCTCAGCCAATGTTAAACACTGTTGGTCTTTACTGGTGAATAAGAAGGCCCTGTTGAAATTAAAAGGAGAGACCAATGTAAGAAACAGTAATTGAATGTGTACATTATTTTTGTGAACACCTTTTCTAGTATTCAGTTATAATTTTAACAAGCACTTCACTTCAGCAATGTTTAAGATTCAGTAATGTTTCCCAAATCACTGAGTATCCCAGTTCCCATTTTCAGTGGTGACTTTGACTCCTAAGTCTCTATATCAAACTTAGGTTGAAGGGGAGCTACACGAACAAATTACAGCAAGGGAAATAAAAGAGGATTTATAACATTTCAGAGACACCAGGGAACATGCTAAAGATGGCACCTGCACAAGGGACCTTGACCTTCTTTCAAAAAAATTAGTGGTCATTCAAGAAGCAAGGTATTCTGCAGTAAATTGAGGCATGTCAGCAGTTACCAAGGAGTAGGCAAAACACAACAAGCCAGCACCTTAAATTACCTTATGATAACTGTTCTATCTCTTCATACTCAAAGCAATGAAGGGCACTTTGGAAAATACTGCTGTTTGTCTAGTCAGTAAGTGCCCAGTTTATAAGACATCCTGTAAAACTAGAGTGGATGGTGTAACCTGTACATTATTATCTAAGGAAACCTCCTGACAGGCTAAGTAATTCTTATGTCTGCCATTTATGAATCAGTAATGAACAACAGCAATATGGTAGTCAGTGGCTAGGTCTATACCAAGGAACGAAATACTGACAGAGCCCGTTTTCTAGCCCTGAGGACAACTGACATGGTCTAGATGCATCCACACTTGTAAATTCCCATAGCCTCCAAACRAGAGTGAACACATCTGAACTTACTGTTGGGAATGCTAACTTCCAAAAGGTGTCTATGAGTTGTCTGGGGAGTGCTAGCTACTCTTGATCAAAGCCATGCTAGGGGCTGTTTTCACTGCTCTAAGCCCAGCTCTGGGTAGTGTCTATTTTACAAATATAGACATAGCTAACAAGGATGGTCGAACACACTGCTAAGGCCTGATGACAAGATTGGAACATTGACCTGATTTCATTGCTCTGAAGTACTGATATGACTGTCCTGCAGTGATGGCGTGATTTTGAAGCTCTGCCTACCATTCACATTTCCTTCAGATTCTTCCTTGCCAGATATCATCCATTCTTTACTGACTTTAAGAAATCTCACTGATATAGCAAATGCAATTAATTAGGGAGGCAAGGATGGAACACTCTGATGTTATTCCTGTGTTAGAATCTCATAAACTTTGGTGATGTTGGATCTGATCTGAGGCAGAGGCTGAGGAATGATGGTATGTCTGAACATGTTCCAATAGGAAGCAATAATCCTCTACAAAGTATAAATGTATTATCTGAATATAAAGTCCCAGCCTCTCTGTCTTCCTTCCTACCTGCCTGAGCTAAGTATTACTGAAGCAGTGCCTTCTCTGTGTGGTCTCCAGAATGGGGAGTCAGATCAAAGGGAGCAGGTGATACCTCACACACTCAGACAGAGTACCTCTGTGATCCTTTATTGTTACATCTCTTTAAAATAAGTGTAATTTCCCTTTTGGTGCTGTGTATTCCTCTTTTTTAGATTTAGAACACAAAGTTATAGAACATGTCAAAAACTCAGCAGCAGGGTATCCCTGCCTGGCATAAAAGCCCTGACAGGGAATCAAAGGCTGGAAACAATCCTGTGGACGATTTCTTTTCAGAGTTCAAAAAATGTCCCACAGAAGTGGTAGATCAAGAACTCACGAAGATTAGAGAAGAAAACCTCTCCAGCCTCATATGGGAGGAAAGCCTCCCACTGCATTAAAGATTATCCCTCTTCATTACTACTAATGCCTGAAGTTCAATGGGCTTCTAGGAACTAAGAATACAATAGGCTTCACTAAGATAGGAGCCTGAGCAAAGGACAATGGTATAGACTGGCCAACACCCTCTGTGATCCCTAACCTCCTGGGCCTGGTTAAATGCAGATGTAGAGAGAAAGCTTGGATGCAAATAGGATTTAGGACAGTCAAATAATTAAAGTTTAGATGGCTGCCTATTTCTCAAAGTGAACAGAAGTTACATAACTCTAGTAAAACTCAGAATAATGGATGCATTTGCAGGATAATTGTTAATGCAATGAACCTAAGCAATGTCATTATTGTTGTACTAATTTTCAAGCAATTATTTATGACTGTTTATGGCAAAAGAAGTGTAAAAGCATTAATCAAACCACATCAAGCTGGTTTTCAATGTGCCAAACTGTGCATCAAGATATCATAATGTTTTCCAATAAAAATCCAACATAATTTTTAAAATTTCCTTATTGTTTTTTGCTTTTTTCACCCAAATCTCCCAGGCATTCACTTTCTACACATCTTTTGTTTCTCTCACAAACCTCAGAAACACATACTTCTAAAAAAGTCCCTCAAAAGTTCAGTCAATAAATAAGGCCGAATACTTCATCATCTGTGATGAAACATATGGAAATCAGCAGAAATTACCTGCAAGTAAATTTATTTTCAGTTTCACATTGCTCCGCGCAGTTTTCTTCACTACTTGTCTTATAAGTTTGCTTCTTTGGGCTAAGCAGCCAAGCCCCCTCTGTTCTTACATAGCCATCTAGTATGTCTCCTAGTGCTAAAAAAGAAAAGAGAAAGAGTTAAAAATGACAATGCTGATGCTAATAAGGTTTATTTCAAATTTTCTTGTTAAATTCTACGTCACCTCAGTGAGTAACATCATTTAATTACAGTAATACTGGGTTAATGGTGACAAAATATGAGTAAAGCTTGCTTCCCCTAGTATGGTAAAGGGTAGTGCCATTGAAGCAGATGAAACACAATGGAAAGCAGGACAGAGATGTGGCTTGAACAGTGTTTTGTACCATTTTGAAAGTCATAAAAAGTAGCACAAACCTAATGCATAGAGTGGTGGGAACAGAGAAGAGGACCCAAGGAGTGAAAAAAGCGACACAGTTTCAATGACAAAAAGAACTAACTAATAGTCCATATTTTGGATAAAGTGGAGAAATGGGACTCAGAGAGGATGTGAAACAATGACTGTCCATTTCTGATAACCACCCACATGAAATACGTAATCATTTCAGTTTTATCAGTCACATCATGGTTGCCTCTCTTCAAAGGCTTTTGCAAGAAACAAGCCAGACTCAATCACTGGGGTTACCACTGCACTCATGTTCAATTGTAACTCATGTTCTTGTAATAACTCCATACTTGAGCTCACATAATAATCAAAGCAGTGGATGTTGCCCTCCATTGGAATGAATTAACACAAGACAATAAATTAGTAAATAAATTAATCAGACAGCCTCTGAGCTACAGCTGCACATGAAATATATTAGATGAACATGCTAAAAAGTACAACTATGTGAACCAAGTAACTCCCAAAATGTTCAACTACCATCCTTCTTATAAAGGAATTTGCCATCTTTTTCTATTACACCTATTCAAATTCTGAATATTAAGCTATAGTTCACAGAACTATGACTTTAATGATTCCAGCAACAGGGTCATGGAGTTGAATGAGTCTTGTGATTTTTACAGTTTCTCTATCAGATGAAGATATGACTGTACTAACATTTGTCTCTGAGAGTTCCCCATTCTGAATGGTTTCAATCCCAAACACATACTTGGCCCACGGTCTTTGCAACACATCACAACCCTGCTTTGTGCACTGTTCTTGTGCTTTGCTTTTACACAACTGCTGGACAAAAGTCATACTGGGGAGGAATGAGACCCCCCCGGCTCCTCTCATGGGTGACAGCTTACCAAGGAAAGCTGCAGAGATAGACTTCTTCTTCCTTTGTCTTCTTCTGACCCTTTTCTTTCTCAGCAGTAGCCCAATACCAGCAGAAGGGACAAAAAGCAGCCTCATCCCAGCCTGACCTGTAGCCTGTGATTAGGGGACTCCCCAGGGCCATTCGGTTAAATGTCTTTTAGGTTGAGGAAGGCTTAGCAACTACTACACTTTCCTGTGGTGCAATACATAGGCACAAATGCTTCCTGATCCCATTAAATTCCTTCCCCTGTGTGCTACTTCAGCCTGCAAATTAGTACTGTTCTCGATCATTTTGCATCGACAAGACAGAACTAATAAAGTAGACACAAGGGCCAAATTATGCTTCCTCTCATACCGTTGCAAACCCAGAGAAGTTACTGGAGTGTTTTTTCTGGATGTATGCTGTTGTAGGATAGGGCGGAGTTTGGCCTTGGGTCCCTAACCCTAAGGGTTGGTACTTTAACAGTATGCAGGAAAGAAAAGAATAGCTAAGAAAAAGAAGATACATTGGAAAAGGATACAATAAAAGTTCATGTGACAGGCACAAGACTCACTGATTCCACTAGTTATTTCAAGCCAAAAATGAAATCAGAATGAAATTAGATATGAAATTAGAATGAAATCAGTTTTGGAAGAAATCATTAAACTAAGGTAGAACAATATTATAGGGATGCTGCAGTTCTCTCCCAAAAGGACAAGAAATTAAAGAATTCCTAATATATCAAAGTGTGGCTTCCATGCAACCTTAATTTTGTTCTGATCTGACACTTTGACTTGACCTTATCGTTATAATTAGAGCACTTAACTTTTAAAACATCAGTTTGGTTTGGATCATAAAAATATATATTTTCCCCTTTTCTCTTATGATTACATGGCAGGGCATAATACTTTCAGAAAAAAAAAGAAAATAGATGTAATAAAAACTCAGTAAGTTTTCTTGCTGCCATTTTTTTTGAAGCGTATGCAGTTCTTCAGTGTTAAAGAGATGTATTACTGCCTTATTCAGAAATACAAATATTTACAGGAATTTGACGAAGGATTTGCAGATAAAAGCAGACAACAACAGACAAAAGCCCAAATCCCATAAATTCCTGCCCACATACATAATTATTACTTATTCAAGAAGTCTCTTTTGATTTGAATGAGCCTGTTCACCTGAGAAAACACAGCTTATAAACTAGAATTTAAATTCTGGTGATCTCTCTTTAACATTAAATAATGTCTATAATATGTTATTCTGGGGCATGTCTGTAATATTTCTATTTCTAAAGCTAACTCATTGTCTAGATACTGAAGTCTATCCATGCATTTTACTAACATCTCTGACCTCTTTTATATTTTACAACTACACATGTCAAATTTGTATTTTATTGTTATTTTTTGCATATGTGCTGGCATACTTGTAACTATATATTTAACTGTAATTGCAGCTGGCCATTTCATTATACAGAATGCCTAAATGAAGACATGTCATCCGAATTCCCTAGTAAGTTTAATGTTTTCAGTACCTAGAATACCTACTTGAACTTTCTGTAAGAGTCACAATCTACTAAAATCCAAAATATATATTTAAAGAGCTTTACTTAGTTCTTAGCACTTTATGGATGATTGTATACCAGCTTTCACAAAAATGTTCTTAAAGCATCTAGATTACTGCAGGTATTAATACTGACCAGATTTTGGCCCCCCCTACTGAAATGAAATGAAAAATTTTCCCATAAGATTTTGGCTATGAAAAAGACTGAAACTTTAGTGCATAACGGAATTTTTCATTTTCTTTTTGATTTTGTTTTAAATGCTGCATTTAAAAAATTGTAAACTTCTGCCATAATGGATCAAAATCAGGATCACAGTGTTTGGCAATGCTTGGCA
Source organism: Apteryx rowi (assembly GCF_003343035.1). NCBI lineage: Eukaryota > Metazoa > Chordata > Aves > Apterygiformes > Apterygidae > Apteryx > Apteryx rowi. Next base: position 1,144,497 of record NW_020448764.1, read on the forward strand.
GGAAGAACAGCTCTGGGATACGATCCCAAGCTGGCTGGAATTAGAGGCAGCCAACTCAGGGACTGCGGTGGGCTTTGTTGCAGGCTTTTGGGCTACTTTCCGAGGGCGCCCCCAGTCCTGGCCCTCGGCCCACGGTTGGAGGAAGCCATTTGCTCTCCACGCAGATGCTGAGGACTGGGCCGCTGCTCTTCCGCTGCCTCTAACAAACGCGACCCTGCTGAGCCCTTGCCTTTCAGGGGACGCCACAACCACAGCTCTCGCTTTGCTCGACAGCAACCCTCACCGGCCAGCCACCCCGACGTCCAGCCTCATCCGGGGACGTGGAGACACATGGATTTTGGGACCTACCTTCACGACGTGGAGCTTGCAAGTGTTTGGTCCCCATCTCCCCTACTCAAGCGGAAGGCCAAGGACTCTTACCTGAGCTGAGCAAGAAAAGAAGGAGAAAGGCAGCTTTACTAATCCCCATTTTGGCCCAGCTGGCGGGTGTTGGAAGTTGCGTGTGTCAGTGCACAAAGTTTTATTGACTCGCACTGGAGTGAGGCGGCATGAAACAAACACAGCAGTCAAGTTAATCATTCTCCCACTCTGTGACCCCCTTTACCGTAGTATGGATGTTCAACCAACCTTGAATCGGATATATTACCAAATAGGACTCAATCATTTGTACTGGATGCTGTGAAATATGAAGGTACTCTCTTGGTTTTTGGGGGCCAAAATCTGATCAGTATTAATACCTGCAGTAGTCTAGATGCTTTAAGACCATTTTTGTGAAAGTTGGTTTGAAATCATTCATAAAATGCTAAGAACTAAAACAAGACAGATGAACAAACTTGTTCTGAAGTTGTCAGGCCTCACTTTGCTAAAAAATAGACAGGAATAATGTTGGTGAAAAGCATGGGAAATCATGTTTCCAGGCAGAACTTAAATTTCTCCTGACACTGTGCTTACTTCTAAGGTCCCGAAGATAATTTCAGTCATGCACATTTGTACTGATTTAGATGGACCAATTTCTTGTTTTCCTGTTTAATCTCAGGGTAAGCACTGTTATCAGATCCAAATAATATTAACTCTCTAAGATAGTTTAATTTTATTTTTTCATCAAATAATTCCTTCTCTCCCATGTTTCCTAGATCTAGGCTTTTTTTTTGTTCATTTTGGAAGTAAGACTTAAAGTTCATTTTGGTTCAATGTCTAGTATGCCATAACTTTAGGCTTAAGAGTCATAGATAGCTATTTAGTGCTTTCCTTCCCAGACACTTAACCTCATGCCTCATGTTTAAACTCATCTAGTGAGGGTGTCAGACTTTGCTCATCCATGTGTTATCCTGATTTCAACATCAGCTCACTCTGCATTTCCCAAGTGGCCTTTGCCTTGGAAAAGTTGCACTGCAGAACCATTGTGTGGATTCTCTAGCATGTTAGGTCACTGATGGAGCTTCAAAACAAGTTGTTGAATCAAATATGCAAGTGACTCACCAGAGTCAGATGGGGATTGCATACTGGATAAAAAAAACAGGCCTGAAAAGGCACTTATGCGTCATGAAGTTTAGTCCCATGCAACTGAAGGCAAAAAGTTCATAGAATTGTGAGCTCTATCTTAAAACTAGTGATGTTATTCATGTCCCTGTTGTCCCACCTATTTTAAGTAGAAATGACAATGTACTGTGACATGGGATAAGGCTAGGAGTGAAGGAGTAAACATGTAAGAGAAGGATTCCAGTATGGGTGCCAGATTAGTTGCCGTTTTACACATTATCCAAAAAATCTAGAGCTGATCCTGCTTGTAGTCTTGTGATATTTTTCTCCTGTAGGATGCTGTAATACCATGTTATCTAGTTTTCTTCTGCACCTGAACCCATTTTAATGCAACTTGTGAAGTACAGCAAAGTGTAGGATATCTGTAGAGGCTCTAAAAACTGCTAATGGTAAACTAGGGCAACAAAGCAGATAGGCCTAAATGAGGAGCTGAGGGGAGCTGGAGACAGCTCAGGGAAAATTTTAAAGGGTGAGAGAGAGAGGGTGTTAATGCCAACTCCTTTCCCTCTTTTTTGAAATGCCAGAGGCAACTGTGCTTAGTTTGATACTGTGCAATTACATGTGGGAAAGAAGCATAAAATGAAGGAGCAGAATACAAAGTAAGCTTCACTAGCAAGCAGACTTTTGAGAGCTATTCAAATCTGGTTTAGTCCCACATGGTCTTAACAGTCTTAACCCCATTTTCAATACTGTCAGAGCCAGCAGGGCTAGTGATCCCTCACTCCAGGCTTTTGCGATGGTTTTGAAAYGGCCCCTGGCTGTTAGGCAGAGAAGAGGCGGTCAGGATTCCTGAGCAGCATCCAGCATGAGCGTCTGCTCTACTACCCTCAGGACCAGRTTTTTGTTTTCAAAAAGCCCACAGCAGAGGTAGGCAACCTGGCTCTCTCCCTTACTGGGCTGTCCAGGCTATCACGGCAGTACTAGGGTGCTCCCCAGAAAGCAAACTCAGAGCAGCAGGCTGGATAGCCCAGGGCAAGGCTCTTATCAGAGTATACTTACAGGCAGAGCTATGATGGAGACTGGAGTCCACTTCATCCTAGAAAGTATGAGCAGAAAGCTGTTTCCTTAGTTGCAGCCTCTTCTCCCTTCAGGTCTGATCCAGCCAGCCAAGCAACCTCAATCAGGAAAGCGCTTACTCACCTCCTGTGTTCCCTGTCACCCACTCCACACAGACCTATGCTCAACCACCATTTTCTACCTTGGCATTTACAGTCCACAGCCACAGCCAGCGCATGGTCTCCCATTCCCRTGCCTCCTTCCTGTCAGCTCTTATGGGCTAGCCTGGGCAGATATGTCATTTTTGAACAGGTATCAGCACTGCCTGGGCCAGTATGCAAGAATACACACATGCAAACAGCAACAGAAAAACAAAAGAAACATGCTCTGTTTTTTCCTAACTCCCACACAGCATTTATGTCTCGCTGTGCTGAACTGCTAGCTTGCCTATCCCCTCCCGGCACACTGGAGGGGTAGCCAATGTCTGGTATATGCACAGCTGCCCCATTTGCAGCGCAGGCCTGAAGCACTGTCAGGGCACTGGGGGCAACCACAGAGGGACCTGCTGCCCCCAAGGTGGACATGGTGGCTCATGGACAGCCCACCTCTCCTTCCTCCTCATCACAGCCCTGTCCTCCTCGGTACTGCATGGCACCGTCCCCACCACAGCCCCTGCTCTCCCTGTTTCCCTCCTGTTTCCTCGCAAGTATCCGCTGGGTTACCACATTATCATACATCTCTGGTGGCTAAAGTATAAGAAAAAAGCTGCATATTCAATCTACATGCAGCTGGTTTTTCTGTGATGTCTGGCTCCAGTCTCTCTTCCTTCAGAGTCTTCTTAGTAGGGCACTGGGGGCCATCCTCAGTCCTAATTTTCACTGCCAGGGACCACCTGGACTCACCATCACTGCACGCTGCAGAGAGCCATGGCTGGCCATGCTAGCCTGGCCTAACCTCCCAGATGAGTTCCTCTTGTGASAGGGAAGGTGTAAAATCTTGGGAGAAAGCCTTGGCTTTCGGAGTAATGCAGGAATGGGCTCCTTCTGCCTAGATGAGGTCAGAGCATTCATTCCCCCAGCTTGGCCATGGAGGATGGCCTCTCCTAATACTGTCCCACACCTTCTCCAAAGCCAGCTCCAGCACAGGGAAATCAAGTCAGAAATACTGAGGAATGTGTGAGTTACTTTGGATTTTATTTGGGGTTTCACATTTATGTGGGGGTTGTTCTATGCTGCTCAGCTGCCTATGTGCCAGGGCAGTGTTTGGGAGGCCAGGGGAAAAGGAGTCACAAGTGTCTGTGGGATCAGTGACATGCCTGAAATACTCTGTACTGCTTCTTTTGGGCCTGATGTGTGGCTGCAGATGGAGCACTCTACCTGAAGGCATTTTTCCCACATGGCCCTCCAGATCAGTGTAATAAAACCATGAAGATCTGGTTCTGCCCTAGACTTTGCTAGTGGTGACACTGGTGCTCTCAGGAGCAAGTTATTTATCCCATCTGTGGCTCAGTTTCCGCTGGTTACAAATTAAAAATAATTTCTCAGGGACAAGCGGGAAGGATTTCAAAAAGCCCCCAGTTAAGTTTACAAAACTCTTTGATAAACATGATACTTTACAGATTTTAAACAGATGAGCTTTTTCTACAGGCTTTCAAAACCAAAGTAGTTATCTGGAGTAGCCAAAGTCATGTTAACATGTCGCTCTGTCCAGGATCATTTGGAAACATCTGCATGTATCATGTAAGTAAGTAATCTTTTGTTGTCTTTCTTCATGTTAAAGGTCCACATATACTCCTTCAGGTCTGTAGTATTTTCTTCTTTTATATTTGGATCTGGTTCTCCTCTCAACCTTGTTGCCTTTAATCTGGTTAAAACCCATTTACTTCAGTGCAGTTGCTCCTGATTTATTTCTGAGAAAAGTAAAGAAAAGCTGGGTTTCCATTTCTTTCAAGGATGGTAATGCAGATTTGGAGAAACATTATCTACCTCTGTCTTAATGGATCAAACCCTGGAGACCTGGACATGGGGATATTATCACCAATTGGTCCTGATATAACAATGCACATTCTATAAGTTTTCCACCTGAAAACGTCAAAAAAGGAGAAGTATCATTCATCTCCTAGGCCGATACTCCTCGCTGCTATCTCTTGACAAGCATGTGACCTCTCAAGGCATAGTGTTTAAAATGTGCTGTTGATTTCTTTGTCTCATATTGTGTCTTTCCTCCTCCTCCCTTTTCTCTCATAAGATCCATATACTGTCTGAATTTTTCCCCAGTTTTGATCTGGTAGTGTTTGTTCTCTTTTATTTGACAACTGTGAGGCCTACCTTAGGTGGGAGTTTATCAGATCTTATTTCAGAGTCAGGGTACTTTAGTTAGCACAGTGGTTAAAATATAAACAACAGTAGAAGGCTTTTTAAATAGAAGTTGACCCTTGAAATTAGATTTACTGTAAACTGAGAAAAATCCCCTGCAAAAGAAATTGTCAACAGTGTCAGAACACAGGTCACAGTTTATGGAATAAATTTACATAAATATAATTTCCTTAAATTTTGAACTCAGAAAAAGAAAACGTTCACTTAGATACCAATTATTTGCTAAGAGAAAAAGGACCAAAGTCAAGATTCAGTTGTTTGTAGGGAGCGATCTCAAAAGGCAGCTATAAAGGAAGGGCACAGATGCTAAGACCGTGGTGAGTGTGAGCTAAAGGAGCTCTTATAAGAGTTCCAAAGGGTCATAGTGTGGCATAGATCCATGGACAGCTGGGAAATAAGGAGGATATTTTTACATTCATTTCAAAGACAACTAGAATATGTGACAAAAGAGAGATTTACATAGCCCTCATTAATGGAGCCTGAGTGTACTTGGGACAGAGAAGCCAGAGAGATAATGTGGATGGCTTCTAAAGGCAAGAACATGTATGTAAGGTGCGAAGTGGTTAAGGAATGAAAAAGTTAGCAAAGCTAAAAATAAAAGCTGTCCTTGCTCTAGACAAAGGAACACAGAGGGCAAAATAACTGCTGAATAATTTCATCTCCACAACTTGTGGCCATAGAAGCTAATGTATCTGCGAAAGGGAAAGTGACAGTCACAGTGAGGTGAGACAGAGAGGATGTCCATTCCGAAATAAAAGGGTTTAGTCCTTGAGACATTCCCTTTTTCTGGCTGTTAGTGGATGCCAGGAACCAGTAGAATAAATTCAGATAGACATATGAGAAGCAGAGAGGTTAGAAAGGGAACAAACTGAGTGTCATCTTTATGGCAAAAAGAGTCAAAGAACTAACAGCTGCGGTTTCTGTGTTGCAGAAAAACTATCTGGAAAAACAGGGACCCACAATTGCCTTTACTAGAGCTGTAAAGAGGAAGAGTGACATAGACAATCTGGCAGCAGTCTTTACTGGAGATAAGTAAGAGAAAATGCAATCCTCTTCCCTGCCTTAAAAGCAAGCAGCTGAAGAATAAACTCAGCTGTAAATATTTACTCAGAAATAATACCCAATCCAGTAGCAGTTGTATTTAGCACTCAGTGTGCTAGAACTCTTTGTAAATGGGGAGCAATTTCATCATATCACTGCTAAACAGGAGGGCAAAAGCAGTCTTCATTTTCTAGACAGACACTTTGGAGAAGCTGTGCCAAGGCTACAGGATGGTATACAGCAGAGTGGCCCAGGAGTCCTGTCCAAGTGTCCCAGCATGTAATGCCCAGCAGTAGCACTGCTTTGGGAAAATGGTTCAGTAAAACCATTGCAGCGATCTGTTGTGTGCTGCCTGCAATCTCATCCTTTCTTGTTTTTGTCACTCTCTTAGTATACTGCAATCACCTTGCCACCTGAAGGTGCTAGTCACTCTTTACATGTGGGGATGCACAACAGAAATGGAAAAGACATTTCTAATAGGGCCTGAACTTCAATCTGTATGTCTTGTTTTGTTTTGCTCTGTTTTCTTCTTGGAAATGTCTGTAAGAAAGTGAGGCCCTGTCTGTGTTCAGACTCCTCAAAGACTGGTGCCCAGAGAGGCTCATGGCTACACACTTCTCTGGGTTTAGCAGGCAGATAGTTCCTGCCTCTGCTGCCCCAAATCAAAGGACTCAGCTGTGACTGCTGTTCTGGAGGCTGTGCAGAGGGAGGGCTGCTGAACATTTATCAGTCCTTCTTCTCAAACATAACAGTGCAGCTTAACCCTTTAACCACTCCAGGAATTGCCCAAGTGCCTACAAAGGCCACAGCAAAACTCTGCTGTTTATGAGGGGTTATTTTGGTGTTTTTCTATGCACTTAACACAGCTATATACAGTGATCCCTGCAGTAGTGTTTTGTTTACTGATGGTTCCAGCATCTAAGGAGAGCTGGCACTCTAATCAACTGTTTACAAATGTCACTGAAATAGGATGAATGTTTACAGCTCCTTGCTTCTATGACAGTCTCACAAATGAGGGACAAGCCATCTCTATTTTCTGCATAATGTATATATTGAAATTGTCAGTGCAGTTTCTACTTGTCATTTAGATATAGGTTTATTCCCATGCTTATTCTTGACTCATTAACTTGCATAAAGGAAGTAAGGTCTAACCAGTTTAATCAAATCAAAATGAAATGCTAAAAGGGCAAGGAAGTACATGATGTTATATCCCACTCAGGACTGTTGAATGGGATCAGTTCAAGCCACTTGAGTCAATGAGATTTTTACCAATATTTCAGTGGGTAAAAATATCACCTTCATCATATCTAATTTAATACTTCAACTAGAAAAATGAACAGATTTTATATGTGTGTGTGTGTATGCATGTGTGTTTTTGTTTGTGTGTGTGTGTGTGTATACATGTATAAGAAAGAAAGTGATTTATGTCTAGGGTATTTGCACTGACACTGCCCACATTCTCAGTCTATGATGATAGTCTGGGTGGTTTTCATAGAATCACTCAGGTTGGTGGGGACCCCGGGTGGTCTCTAGTCCAACCTACTGCTCAAAGCAAGGTCAGCCATGATCACATTTTATACCAATATCTAATCATTTAGTGCTTGTTATTTAACAAAATGAACAATACCTTCATTTTACCACCCTTTTAGAGTAAGCCAGTCATCTGAGTTTCATACTCTTTGCATCTGTGGAAGTCAGAAGTCATTTTGCTTAAGTCCCCTGGACAAATTGCCCACCATTTGCTACCTTAAATTGATATGGTATTTTGCTAAATAGATATTGCATGGGCATCTTCGGGTGTTAACATTTGTGATTTTTGTGAGTTATATGAAAAATATTTAAAAAATAATATTCAAAAATATATTGGAATCAATAGAGAAAAAGGCAGTATTTATAATAAGCTTTTAGATTATTTGTGAAATTTCAGAATTTTCCCCACATTTCAAAAAGTGCTATAAGGTATAATAGGGTAGTAGAAACAGGACTTAATGCTCTAGATGCACTATAATGCTAATGCATCTGTGCTGCTTTTTTGGCCCAGAGTGAATATTTCCATATGCACCACTATCTGTTGAGCAAGGGCAGCCAATACCTCTGCAGCTTAATTGACCTCAGAGATTACTTCATGGAAAGGACAGAAGGAAAACTTCAGCCTCCATTTTCACAACACAGAGTGCATTTACCCAGGGCCTCCCTGCTAAAGTCCCTCCCTGACTGTGAATACTGAACCAAAGCCTCTGAATTCAATGTCAGTATCATCAAAATCACRAAAGATTTGGTAACACATCTTGTAGTTCATTTCAGTCAAAACCTTCATCCTGTCTCATCTAACCCTCTTTGTTTTTATGTTGAAAGCCCCTGCAGATCACTTAAATACAATTTCACAAGCAAATTTTCCTGCTTTTATTTCAATTCAGCTTCCCCACAGATTTTTTTGGTGGAGCTCAGGGAAACTGCAAAAGAGGAAGAATATACATTTTTCCAAAGCTAGCAATAACACCTTCTATGTTTGCAAGCAGTTTATAAAACTATTTATGACGGTTCCAATTTAATAAATTTTGTATAATAAGTCTGTTAATCATTTTTATGTTCCTAAAAAGCAAAAAAACCCAAACCCTTGCTGTTTAATTCCACAGCTTGCATTTGCCAGAGATAGCAATAGAAAAGGTAATTTTTTTTCCTGAGTCTCATGCAAACTCCTAAACTAAGATCAGGAAGCTTTACATGGAAACTTTTGCTGATCAGCTCTGTCATTTGCTCCAGCTCTGTTTTGGTGCAAAGTAAATTTCTGAAGGATACACAATTTATATATGCCATGTGTACAAAAGACTGTAGCATATCATATTCTATTTTTACCAAAGAAAGTGCAGAAATATAAGATCCAGCACAAACAAAGAGTTGGAAGGAGGATGAAAGCAGGGTGAAAAGTTAACCAGCATATACGATGAGCAACTGGAAATATTTTCCTAACTTCTTTTCAGAACTTGTTTTCAAAGTCTGCAACGTCTTCCCGAGTTACGAACTGTCCTGCAACCTTCCAACATCTTGTATAGAGTAATTTCCCAAAGCTAACACATTGTTAGCAGTCAAAAAGATTAGAAGTGCTGCAGTTGTCTACAACCTTAAGGTAAACAAAAATGTCCGGCAGTACATTTGCAGCTGTGAGACAGATTAAGAAGCTAGAGTGCACTGAAGGAGCCTCCAGGAAGCTCAGATGAAACAAAAAGGATGGCATGAATGATGTGCCAAGGATGGAGGGTGCCAGCTGATGACAAAGTTCTGGTGTTATTATCAAATTCAGGGTCCAAAACCTACCTTATGTGACAGTATATTGACAGACCATCCTAGCAAGTGATGACACTAACAAGCTGCACTGTAAATATAAAAATAGATTTACTACTTAAACATATCAGAAGAGTGGAAAATGCAAGAAGCTCTCTTAAAAGTAACGTACTACCATGTGCCAAAACCAGGACAGATGACAGAAAACAAGCCAAGAATCCCCATGCTGACAGGAAACAGCTAAAACCACCGTCATTTTCTCAGATAGAGAATATAATGCAGGATTTCCAGGCTGTATTCTCATAAAAGCCCCCCCCCCAAAAAACACCCAAAGTGCATTCTCAGACACCTACAGTAATCTTATCCAAAAAGAAAGACATCAAGAAAGAATTCACATACCTGCAGAACCAAGTCAAAGATCCAGAGAATATTGTAAAGTGAAGGGTGAAGAGTGTTCAGCCCCTGAAGAAGCCCTGTAGCAATAGGCTGTAGTGCTAATTGTAATGTATTGCATGGATTTCTGGAAAAGAAATATGACTTCCAAATGTTATGGATAGTCACATGAAAATTATCATATTTATTAGCGTGTTCAGGGAGAGCTACATCAACAATCACCCCAAATCTAACCAAATGGTATTAGGACAATACCGTTCTCTGACAAGAACATCATGGGAGAATGGCCTTTTCTAAACCTTGAAATTAAGAACAATAGCCTTTGGTTTGCATGAAACATCAGCAACATTTCAGTGACAACTGCACAGGATCCTTTGGTACTCTGTGGAATGTGCAGCTGCATACGTCTGTGATACTGTGAATGGCAGAAAAAACATACGAAATCTTTGCAGGCAAAGTCATTGCTTAGGGAGGCAGACCAACAGCTGGTGCAGTTCAGCATATATCAGCAAAAGATGATATCGAATACCTGAAATTTCCGTCAGGCAATGCCTGCAGGCACTGAGGAATGGCCTTACAGGCACCAAGAGACACAGGTAAGACCAATTTCTAGATCCGGTCAGTTATTAGAGAATTTATGCTGAAGTTTTTTGAAGGAATAGGCTACTGGCAAAGTTTACAAAAACAGCAGTTTCCTTGAGCCTTTCATACRCTCAAGGAAACACTGTACTAAACTAGTTGTAACAGTATCCAAGTTTACTAAGTGCATTTTGAGAGAACTAAGGAGGGAAGCAGCGAAAACTATACCTGAGCAGGAAACTCTTGCAAGCAGAGACTGCATGTTGAATTATAGTGGTGACAGAGCAAAAGGAACTGTTTCTGGGTGCACCACTTCAAGTTATTTTCCAACTATGTCTCACAACACTGGTTTGGTGAATGATAAATACTTCTCACTAGAGGTGAATGACAGGCTGCAGAAGTGGTCTCAGCGTGAAACATGTTCCCCTGTAACAGCCTGTAACATGTTCAGCTGACCGTCATACTGGGAAGTATGGAAGAGAGCACCACTATCTCTAACTCCTCTTGGTCAGAGGACAGAGATCTGTGATAGTTTCAGAAACTGCACACTAAGGGTCATGTCCTTTAAAAAGGTGGCCTCTTCCTATGGCCATGGAGGGAGTATACAGCCAAGGGCAGACTGGACATAAGGAGAACAGGAGCTCAGAGAAGGGGACAGTTTTCAGGATCTTGAATGAATCCAGGAAGAAGATGCTGTCAACAAAGACTGGGTTAGAGAAAGGCTATTCAAACAGTACCACAATGACCAAAGGAAATTGCTGAGTGGGACATCTATAGAAACCATAAAGATAGAGAAGGTCAAGGAGTGGGTAGGAAGTCTGCAAATACTTTTTTAACTCTAGGGTTTTTTTAAATCCAAAAGTGGGTTGGTAAAGCCTGATCTCTATAGAGTTCTTGCAATAAGGATGATGATGATGATGATGTTAATAAAGTATTTGAATAAAGTACTTAAATACTGGATATAGATTTATAATACACTTTAAATCAGGCATACAACTAGAAGACTGAAAAATATAGAAATCCTTGTTCAGATTACAGATTCATTATGAGGTATACACTTCTGCTGCTATTAGATTAGTACACTTCTTTTTTTAAGTGGTAAATTTTTAAGCAGTACACAGAAAATTAGAATAGCAACTGAAAATGCTGGAGCTCGCTTCAGTAACTGACTTGAAGTCAATGGAACAGTTTGTTTTCTGTTGATTTCTGATGCCACTGGAACATGTCCCACTCAGCAATTTCCTTTGGTCACCGTGGTAGTGTTTGAATAGCCTTTCTCTAACCCAGGTTTTCTTGACAGTGTCAGCAGCAGTCCTCGTCCATAGCTCTTCGAACCGACTGGCCCGCTTTTGTGGCTCTGTGAAGCTTGACCAATACAGGGATGCCATTTTTTTCTCCACCACCCTGCCACAGAGTGCAGAAGTGCGAGTTGCCAAGCCTGATGGGGCAAAGCCTGGCACCCCAGTGCCCTGCTTCCCTTGTCCTACTTTCTAGCGCTCTGAGGCATCCTTGCCTCTTCTGGAAACAAACTGAGAAAGGCAGTTTATTTTACTTCCCACATTCTATGTCAGGGCTGAACTGTTGGTGTCAGAGAGGACAGCAGGATTTTAGTACAAGTATCTCACAAATATGTTAACTGTACCAGAGCCCATCAGGCTCACTGCTTTGCCCATTGGAGCTGATGGCTGTTTTTCTCATGCAAAACTCTAACCTCTTTTTCCTTCCTATGCAGCTCAGCACAAAGCTTGGCTTGGGTGGTAACAGTGGGGGAATTAGACCCAAGAAGGAGCAACTTCACTATGCTTTTGTCCAGCTCCTGGCAGCATAGGTTTGCCTGGCCTCTCCTGTCCCACAGCAGAAGCTTATTCTGGTTGTTACTTCCCTTCTCCAGGAGCAGTGGCAGAAAGGGGGCAGATGCCAATGAGGGGGACAGGGACAGGCCTAATTTGGGAGAAAGTTTCTTGCACAAGTTTGTAGGAAGACCTTATATATACAGAAGGGCCAGTTGCTTGCATATACACAGGAGAAAGGGGGATGTCTGAACAGAAAAGGAAGTCACTTTCATGAGTTGGAGCACATGTCTCAAAAAAGAGAATTGAAGTAGGAACCTGACCTCTGCCACTGCTGAAGCAGCATGGTTGACTTATCCATGCACAACACAGACACATTTAACAACAGTAATAATTGGTCAGCTTGGCTATTGCTTCACAATAACTGCTCATTCTCTGCCAGTAATGATATTTATTTAAGATTCTTATGAATTATCTCAATTTTAAAACCGTACTTGGAATGCTGTTTCTCTGACAGAGAGACTGCTTTCCCAGTAAAGTCAGCTTGCATCCAGATTCAGTGGGCAACCATTATATTCTTGATCCAAGAAACAAAACTAGAAATTTGGACAAAAACAGTAGGCTTCGATGGCTGGGTACAGTCTAGTCCCCAAGAGGTCACTCCATATTGGACAAATCTGTCTTCATCTCGGCAAACCAGAGGTCCTCCAGCATCAGCCTAGGGAACAGAAGAGAGGAGTAGGTGACTCCTCTGGTGATGGCACTAGACATGCAAACAGCAAAACATTAGCAGGAATAATGTTGTGGTAACTCTGAAGGCCTCAAAATATAGCTGAGGCAAGAGCTGTAGAGAGGGGGAAAAATTTTTGTTAGACCAGATAATAGAGTTGGGAAAAAAGCTGTCTCCAAGCATACAGGCCATTCTTCTGGTCTAAAGAAGAGAGACTCAAGTACAAGTCACTGATGTGGGAATATCTTCAGATGACTGTGAGGCCAAGTACACATCAGAAGGAAGCTTCTTAATTTTCCACATCCTCTGACATACTTGATACCGGACAAAATGAACATAACTGTTAGAATGCTATTTCTTAAAATCCAGATGTGGCAGGGTGCAAATGCATATGTCCAGTGATTCATGTGCCTAGCAATGCAATGTCTTATGCTCTCAAAAATATCATTTTCACTAGCAGTCCTGAATATCTGCTCAGACAGACCAGCTTTCCRTCTCTGTCACCAAGTAGTCACCAGCTTTTTATTGAGAAACTCCCAACATGATCCCCTCCATTAAGAAAATAAAATAACATTTTAAAATATTTTCATATATTTGTGAAAACTGGAAATCCAGAAACACTTGAAGCATTAGCAAATTAAGGATAAAGTAAAGCGATACAACTATATAACTATGGACACTGTAAACATTCACTAGTTCCCCCTCTTTCTCTAGGAACAAAGGAAAGTCCAGGTAGTATATCACAGGCTTTATTTCAGGTGGGATGTGATATGCACAATACGGGGCTACTATGAGTAGAATACGTCAGCATGCAGTTACAACCAAAAAGAGAAAATGCACAATTTACCTGCTATTCCAATTGACTGTGTGAATGAAGAAAAGATGCTATGTATGACTCAGTTCTTATACTTCATGTGGAAGCCTTGATTTGCTGAAGCTATTTCTGAGCCTTGAAAGTACAAATTGTCTTTTGATTTACTTGTGCTCAGAACTAGATCGTTCTTACCTCACAGTAATCTATGCTTCCAAAAGTAAGTCCACCACAAAATTCATGATTTTTGACGCTTCCATTCAGAAATTCAGGGCGATTGCATACTCTGTTTTCAAGCACGGGGAATTCAATGTCCTTTAATCTATTATCTCCATCAGTATCTTTGCAAACAACCAAGAAAACATAACAGTTATAAATGGTAGCCTATCCACTGTGACCCAGTGAAGTCTGAGAAATAAAAGGACTGGGATCTGTCCCCAACTCTAATATAGACTCTGAGGTCCTGAAGTACTTGGTTAAATCTTTTAACTTCTCTGTACTTGGATTGTTCCCACTCTAGAATGGAGATAGCAATGATTATTCTCCTTTGCGAAGTGTTGCAAAATAAATAAAAAGCAGATGCTTAGTATTCAGGGCCACTCTCTTCCACCACTTAGACCCAGAAGTGGTCTATTGACTTTCCACCCTAATATACTTCCAGAAGAAATCTAGTGTGTACTGTTTTCTGACAGTGACTGACTAGAAGACAGGAAGCCTCTGCCACCTTGTGGCAGCCTAAATGGAAAAAAAAGCAGAGTAAGGAAAGGAAAAGGTGAGTGGAAAGCCAATAAAGGCTGTCTACTATGGAGAAAAGTGTTTCTTCATAATGCTAATGTGTTGGACTAATGGTATAACGACTACTCCTAAGCACTATTTGAGTAGCATCAATTTTGTAGCTAAATGACACAAGGGAGGGGGGAATTACTGTGAAACTCAGAGACAGGGGCACATTCTGTTCAGATTTTTTTGTTTTAGTTATGGGATACACACACAAAGAAGGGTCTATTGGCTTACTTTTAAAACTGGGGTCTTAACAAGGTGCTGTCTTACAAATGGAATGGGAACGACATCCCTCGTGTTTGGCTCAATGGGAGCAAATGTGCATGCGTGGGAGCAGAAACCAAACGATGACAGGCACCACCATCCCTACTGGAATCTGCAGGGATGAGAAACAGTCTCCTGCTACGGTAAGGACAGGTCAAAAAGGGCTGGGGTATGCTCCAACCCAAGCACTGGTGGAGAGAGAACCGGGCAGCAGGAAACCACTTAGATCAGTTTTTAAGGCTAGACGGTGAACAAAATTCAGGTAAGGGCTTTAGTGACATTAAAAGCCTTCAGCTTGTGCTCACTTTGCCTGTGCCACAAAGGTAGCTAGATCTGAGCAAAGGCTGACTCAAAGGCATCATGTTTTCGGGGATGTTGTCTTGTCTCAAATGCAAGGTCTTGGGGCTGGGGCTTGCCCAGGTACCCTATCTCTCTGACCTGAATGTAAGTCCCTACAGAAGTCTCTGAAGACAGTGATGTTTAGACTACAGGTAGCCAGCTGCAAACTTCACTCAGATGTTTAAAAATTGCCTATCTGAAGGTCAAAAGGGCATTATTTGACTATTGCTCATATTTATACAAATAGAGTATATGCAATGTATGTCTTAGCTGAGGAAAGACTAAAATAGAAATAAAAGATAAAAGTCTTAAGTCTCATTCTCCTCTTTCTTTTCACTTGTTTAATGAATTCAGTTTATGAGACTGATGAGGAAGAAAAATCAAACTCTAAGAGAAAGAAATAGAAAGAATAATGTTGCCTGATGACATCTGGCTTTGTTAAATCTTAAGTAAAAATCGTTTTTCAAGTCTCCTGAGTATTTATATTTCGGGACAGGATTTGAAAACTATCCTAAGCTTTCAACCACACTGAATATGTTTTACCTCTTGTTTTTCCCCAGGCAGTTAGAAAAC
Organism: Apteryx rowi; assembly: GCF_003343035.1. Classification (NCBI taxonomy): domain Eukaryota; kingdom Metazoa; phylum Chordata; class Aves; order Apterygiformes; family Apterygidae; genus Apteryx; species Apteryx rowi. The sequence goes on from NW_020448764.1 coordinate 1,159,989, forward strand.
ATACTGTGTTTCTTTCCGCCACCAGACTTGTTTCAGGCAAACAAACTGGTTTCACATGGTCAGTAAGCATTACAGGACTGGAAAACAAACAGAGAAAAATAAAAAGATCCTTAGAAAATAATCATCAGCTTGTTTATTCCTCATACTCAGTTGATGTTTTAAAGAAAGGAGGGGGTTGGGGAGAGAGCAGAAGAAGATAGTGCCTTAAAACCATATAGATGTTTCTAAGCTGGTTCGTGGTCACTTACTGAAAAAGAGGTTACTTACCAGCAATTGAAAGTCTCTGAGAGGTGTTTGTGGACACAGTCACAGTGTTAGTGTGTTTGCAGCATAGTGCTAGAGCGTTGATCTCTTGTTACCCAAGCAGTGCTTGTAGGAATGTGCACCAGCCCAWGCCCAGTGCTAGCACCCCTTGCAGGTGGTGGCAGCCTGACTTCTCTCTGGTCCTCCCTGTCTCAGAGGTCATTGACACTTGCAAGGACTTCACAGGAGGAGGGAAAGATGGATGAATGAGTAAATAAGCGGATACAGCTACAGCTGCTGAAAATTCCTTTCTCCTCTGGTTACATGTCTATACAATTACACCGTGGATGATTTCATGCAGTATCTAACACATAACTAAGTCAAGCACCCTAGCATCCTCAATAAAATAAAGGCAAAAGTACAACTGTTCCTTATTGCAGCACCATGCCTAGAGGTGTCAGCAATGGTGTAAGAACTGATGCTGAGTGAATGGGGTCCTGGGAAGCAGTTCTGCAGAGGATGAAAATGTTGTATAGGGAGGTCACTGGCATTGCTTATGCTCAAGTGACATGTGTTCCCTCAGAGCAGGGTCTCCACTTTAGCAATTTCATGGCTGTATTTTATACAATGAATCATCCAGTGAAATAGTCTTCACCTGACTCATGAAATGAAGGCCTCTGCAATGAAAAGTTCTGAATGAAACATGAATGCAAGAGTCCAGGAGGTTAGGAAATGCTAACCAGCTCCTGTATTGAAGGTACAGTAGTCCCAGTGCCATCATCACTATTTTGAACTCTATTCTCCAGCTCTCTAAAGTCCAAGATGGGGATTTCCAACCTCAACTCTCACATGGTTCCAGGAAATTAAGGCTTCGTAACCCCTTATCCCTGTGTGGATGGAAATCAGTTCTGTAGCTTCCAAAACTGGTTATTCACCTCTCAATAAAGCACATGTTTATGGAAAGAACCCTGAAAATAGATGGGCAAGAGGAAGCTAAAGTGAGATTATCCAGAACCTCAGATTGGTGGTTTTTCAGTGCTATTCCTCTAATGTCTTTGCTTTCAAGGTAGTATTTAGCACCTCAGGTCTAATTCCACCATTAGTATGGTCCTCACAGCATCTCTGTTTTCTGTCTTGCCTGCTGTGGTAACAGTAGCCAAGAAAACATTTTTGAACTGAAGCAACTGGGCTTTGCACCTTCTGCTTCCCCAACTTCAAGAAGTTAACTTTATTTCTACCTATTCTGCACCAAGGAAATTCTAGGTCTGTCTTAAGGTGTGACCTCACCTCAGAAAGCCTGTTGGTACATAGGAAATGGGGCTTTGAGGAGCTTGAAACTAACATAGAGTGGTTACTGGCAACTCCTCAGAGGCCTCTGATGTTTGTTTAGGCAGGTGGGCAAGAGAGCAGGGAACAGGACCTGAGGATGTACCAGAATATGGATGATAGGACACTGAAGAAGAAGTATAAAGTCCCACAGAGCAGAGATCTGCTCAGGAGCATGGCACATAATTCACCTGGGACTAGAGTTGTTCCTCTACTGAAACCAGGGGTCCTCCTCATTCGATCAGCCCTCTTTTGGGATGTTTTTAGTCAAGATCTTCACAGACCCACATCCATTCCCTGACAAGTCTTGTCTATTGCCACAAAAGGCAGGTACATGAGTAGCAACCAGCCTTCTCACATCCTATTTTCTTGGGTGATCTGTTATTAGAATAGACATTGAAAAGTTGGAAATAATGGGATGCACAAAGAAAAAAAAAGACAAGTATAAAGGGGAATTTTAGGCAGCTAAAAACAAGCAAAGCTGATCTAAGCCAGAAACTGAGGGGTATGATGTCTACATCTGCTACTTATGGCATCTTGCATGTAGAATGTGTTCACATGGTGAATGCTACTGACGCAAAACTGACTCCAGTGCTGCTAGAGCACGCATGTATCTGCAGAGTAGAAGTCCATAGAGCACCCAGTGGAAGAGCGATTGGATGCAGCAGTTACATGCAGTAGCAACAGTAACACAGATGGATCATGAAGTCCTTCTACTCATCTGAACTCAGTGGGAATTGTTCTTGCATAGTATCTTCATTAATCAAGCACCATAGAAACTGGGCTGAAATTTAAGTAAAAAGTTTTCAAGTTGCTTTTTAAAGCTGAAAATAGTATGGTGAGAGAAATGTCGTTTCAGGTCAGACATGATCTTTTCATGATCTTTAATCTATGTGTGGTGAGTATAAGAGCAATAGAGAAAACCATGAGAGAGCAGAAAAGTTGTAGGAGCATTCCAAAGGGAACAAATTAGATTGAAATAACCGCACAGCTTTCAGAGCAGACTGCTTCGATGTCTAAGCATGACACAGAAGAGGGCTTCAGGCAATTACAAACATGCACAGGAATTTTCACTGCATCACAAGCAGGACTTGGTTTCACTGAGTTGTGGGCCAAGTCTGAAGCTCACGAAACAAGCATGTGGCRTGGCCCTGAGCACTGCCAGGAAACTGGACCTTTCCACTTGCTCCATGCAGAAGCTGTGGTCCCTCCTGGCCAGCACTGCAGCCATGGCTCAAGATGCTCAGGGCTGAGCAGTAAGAGCCTCTGAGCAGAAGATCCTCCAGCTACAACCCCACTTCAGTTTGCCTCCTCCTTCCCTGCTTCAGTGGAGCTGCTGCTTAGTGGGTGGTGAGTGGGAATCCTCCACAGCAATCCCTCCCATCCTAACTGGTCCTTGCCTTTCCTAAGCTGTGTAAGTAGCTCACATGGTTTCTGCCAGCAAGGTCACTCAGAAGGAGGGGAGCTCAGAGTTCGCCCTTAAATAGATGCCTAATCTAATACTCAAAGAGACTCTCACGCTTGTCCACACCATCCACAACCAACTCTCAGAGCCAAATCCAGAGAAAGCTAATTCATGACTTCACAATAAAAACATTGAGGGGGAGAACCTGGGCTGAAATTGTACCTGCTCATCTTCAGCAAGCCAATGTCTGCTCCATTGGGTTCCTTGAATAATTTCTGAACACTACGGATTTGCAAAGATGTCTCTGCTGCCTTCAGGTTCTGTAGCCCCAGAAAGACCCTGTAGGAAGAAGGCTCTGATGACCTGTAAGAAATGACAGTGGCAAGGTTATACATCCATACATATAATCAAGAATTTCACTCTTACAAAATTTGGTGATATCCCTGGAGAACTGTATTTAACAAGATGGCCAAGCTGCTGCTTTTGACAATAAACACACACATTAATCTTGGGGAGGAAGGGGAATTTTTTTTAACAGTTTGGTTTTAATGACTATGGAAAATCCCACAGGCTGTAAATAATGAGGCACCTTCTTACAGTGTTCACAGGTCCTAAAGCCCAGTGGGTCAGCTGCTACTTTTCCAAGCATAATTAGCACCAGCACAGCTGCTTTTCAGAAAGGGAGAAGGCAGACGAGAGAAGTTATCTCTATGGTGCTCTGCTGCTGTTTGACTGAGGCAGAAGCAGCAGAAAAGTCAGGACATGGATCTACTTGCTGGCAAGGAAGACAGAAAATAAGTAGGTTGGGAGCATATAACAAGCAGGTGGAAATTTCTTGACAAAAGACACAACTGACACAATTTTTGCTCTAGCCAGCCTCAAAAGAGAAAGCTTATTTCTCCTTAGATTACCAAAAAAAAAAAAAAAAAAAAAGACCGGGAAGAGCAAGGAGGTGAAGCAGTTAAACCACAACTTTTAAAAGCAGCATGAAGAAAAGAAAACTGGGACCCTGGATATGGGAGTGCGAAAACAAAATGCCAAGACTACTATGTTTGTAATGTCATTAACTGTGCAGTCAGGCAACTAAATCATGGGATATGGCTTTCCTCTTATAGACACTCTTCTGCTCTCTCACTAGAATTTAGGAAGAGACACTTTTCTTTTTTTAGTCATCAGCCATCATTGTTACATGGCTTTAATTTATTAAGTGATTTCCCAAGACACAGTGTTGTTCACTTCAGATGTTAGAGCGGCTCCTTGCATGTTTTAACATGGAAGAACTGTGCAGATGTTGCACAGGTCAAGCAACTGTCCTCCAAGAACAGCAAAGGAAATGCCTTATAAGGTACATCTTGCTTCTCTGTTGATTTTTTCACCCAGCTGTAGGAAACACCTGCTACTCATCCTAACAAATACTCACTGTTGCAAGCACTGAGCTGCAGTAAGAACCCACAGTGGATGTATCAGAGTGCCCACACAATGGTGCACATTGGTACTAGAATAGAGAAGACAGTAATCAGATTAACTTAAGACTGCATATGCAATTATCCATCATCTCTGCTGTGGACAATAAGAAATACTGCCAAACTATCACTATGGCCCTTATTCAAGTCTTTATTATTCAGACATTGTATTTTGTTGATGGCATGAGAAATCAAATACAGATTTCCAAGGGACAAACTATTTGCTCCAGAACATGAGACACATGAAAAGAAGTTTGATACCCAGGCAGAAGTTTTGCAACAATGTTCCAGTTCAACAGAGCACTATAGCTTCCCGAAGTATAATAAAAATAATGACATTTCCTAACAATTTCAGTTGTCATGTAATGGGTTTGTCCTGAGCTAATAAAAGGCTACATCCGGGTGATTTTTGGGGTGCTGGCTTGTACTAGTTCTCTAAATAAGCATGTCATTTATGCCTTGTTGTGGACTTTTAACTTTTCTTGGGATAAAATTTATTATGGTGACTGTCAAAAACTCTACAGAAAATTTCATAAGCCTTTCTGTTAGCACTTCTATATCCTCTGTTCAGCCATTCTCACTATGGTTGTGAAAACACTATGCATAATGGTGTTTTTATATTGAGAGATAATGGCCTTCATATGACCTCTAACACAATTAGGGCAGTCTCAAGACCAATCCACATTTGAACCGGATTGGATACCATGTAAGAAGGGATAAGCAAAATCCATTTGTACACATCGCAGGTTGGTGGTTCCATGCCTGGATTTAACTCCCCTACTGCAGGCTGCAATTAACTCTCATTATGCTCAGCAAGACTTATTCCCTTCCCATTTCAGTAAATCAAGGCATACTCAAGGTCTGCAGTTCAAGTCTGCCCTCTAGAGATTCAGCAGAAACTGGAGAGTTTTGGGATAACTACTCAATAGTAACTATCTGTGGCCATTATGATAAAAAAAAATTACATTTTAAGGTATTTTATATAGAGACCAAGGCCAGTCTCCAGAAGCCCATGTACTGTTTTGTCCCAGTCTTTCTAACGCCTGTTCCTTATGAAACCCTGCTGCTCACAGATGGTGATGCAGTCTGGAATATCAATACCTTGTCCTGAGACTGACGTGCCAAGGCCAAGACCCTGGAGATGCATAACACATGCCATATGGCTCACAGGCTCGCCCTCTTCTCATTGGGAATTTTCCACAGTCAGGGTGAGAAGAAGCTACAGAATAAAAGAAAGCCACAATGAATCTGAAAGCAATTCTGTAATGTCTTTCACAGGGCAATCAGATGAAAAGAGAAAGGAATAAGGCCTCTATGTCCTCTTTAGGCTTTCATTCTTTATGCAGGTTAATAGAAACTAAGGATAAAGAAACAAGCAGCACCCTTTGACTCCATTATATCATTATTACCATGAACACTTTAAGCTGGAGTTAATATATCACTTTTGACATGACAAGACATTGGCAAAAATTGTCAGCTATGTCAAGTATTTGGATGCCTGTGATCAGCTAATATAAGTAATATAATATAATCAATAAGTAAAACTATGATGAGCCAGGAAAAAAAGAACATCTGGGTGGAAAGCTGAAGGGAAAAGAGAGTGAAAGGAAGTACAAGAGTTTATGGCCCAGACCAATTAAACGTAATAACTCTCTAAATTCCTCAAAACCTTACAGGCTGCACCCTGGTTGAATTTAAACCAATCTGTAAATTACCGTAAATAAAATTGAGTCACTGTCTCCTCATCACAAAATATTACAGTTTTGTCTTCACATTGCTCACTCTGTTTTCTTGTTAGTCCAAATCTCTCTGAACTTCTTTAAATAAATGGAGCTTGGGTGCTGAGTAAGGACCCAAGCAACTCTTTCCAGAGCTGCATATGTTGCTGTGAACATGAAATTTGTTAGTTCCAGTAAGAGACAATTAATAAAGCAATCAAAGACAAAAGGCAAGGGACTTTAAAGTTCCCATACACTTGAAATTAAAAATCTAATATTCAAGGCTGCTTTGAAAAGAGATCAGATCTCAGAAGTAAAGATTCACCACAGCAGTTCCAGAGAGAGGATATTTTTACAGCTGTGATATGTGTTTTTGTATACTGTTCCTTATTCTTTTTGCTTGTGTAGTCTTAGGTCTGGCTGGCAAACTTAATATGTACAGTCATAATGCATTGCTGTTTAGAGGAACACATTAGGTGGTCAACATTAAGAATATTTTATACTGCTGGGAGAGAGACCTCTCTACTCAGTTTTATATTATTACACTGTCAAACAGAGTTGGAACATGGCTTCCAGATGTTATTGTAGTATAGTTAATATATAAAATAAAGAAATAGACTTTTCATCTTGCTGCCAGATATACCAAAAAACGTTTGTCAACATTCAGACAAGGCAGGGAAGAACAAAGCAAATGACGTGACTGACAAATACGCCAAGCAGCACTCCCAGTACATTACACCTCTTATTGACTCCCATTGCCAGGGCACCTTAGTAGCTAAAAATTCTTTTGCTGTTGAGTTTTTACACGAGGACTACACATGCATGGTATGCCAATTAGTATCCCAAAATAGAAGGAAGAAATAAGGAATCCTATATAAAACATCCAGGACTTAATCTACTCCCCACTCTAGAGGAAAGGCAAAATGCCTAGGGATGGATTACTTTAACATCCAGATCAGAACAAAAATTATTTCAGCAGAGGATGAAAAGGATATTCATGATGTCTCTGGTGCTCTCCACTAACAGAAAAAGTGTATGGTCAGGTTCTACAAGTGCTAGTTTTGCCACAAAGTGCATAGAAAGACTAGGATGAACATCAAGTAAATCCTCTCCTGTGCTTGAGGACTCCAGGGAATGAACACCTCTGTGCAGCTTTACCGAATATTTTGACTTCAGCTAGCAGCTCTGAGTGCTTAGCTTCACTGATGATAAAGAACACATGAATTGTTATCTACAAAATCATATAGATTATTCCTAGCACTGGGTTAACTAAACTTTGGCTGACTATTACAGGCACCTGTCTGTGTCAAGCTTCCATGCAAACCTAAATTCAAATCTCAAGCTACTACCTACTGCAGTTTTTTGTTGGTTAGATTGAATACATCTTGTAACTATCATAGCAGACTGTAGAAAGTGAAGACAGAAAAGTTTTAAAGATAATTACAGCAGCGCGGGATTTCACAGTACTCCCATTTTTTTTCTGGGTCTGTTGTGAAGCACCAAAGACCATTTACATCTCCATCAGGATTCCTGCAATACTGTAATAATTACAAAAACAGAGAATGAAGACTTCAAATATTAGCCACAGAATAAAAAATTCTAGTTGTGTATGTTTTAAAAAAATGTTAATCTAAAGCTTTGAAATATTTTCCCCAACTACTTTTCCACTGCCTTTCTGTTAAATGCTTTCTACTTCTGCTAACCACAAAATTCTTTGTTTCCTCTATCTCAAAACCATTAGATGAAATTATGGAAATGTGATAAATTCATATCATCTTCAGCCACCAAGAGTCAGTCTAGCTCTAGCACTTTTTAAGGCCTCATAAGAAATAAAGTTTGACATAGGATGGGATTTGCTTTAGTAAGCAGTTGGTGTTGGCCTAATCATTCTTCCGATTCAGTCAGTGAGAGCAAACAAGGTCAGCTCTGAGAATTTGCCAGAACCCTGCTCATTTTGTGACAAACAGCAAAAGGCATTGCTCTGATGTTTGCAGAAACCAAGCAAGCACTCTATGATCTCCTTTGCACTGCTTGCCTGTAAGCGTCAATGCCATGGTATACTTCAGTGCTCGAAATACCAACAACCTAGGTAATGTGCAAGGCATCTTTCCCTCTCCACCACCATTGTTAAGTCTGGGCTACCAATGTGATGACCTGCAGGTATGTTGAAGCTGGTCTATAAAGACCCAACACGAAATGTTTGCTGAGAGGTCATGGAGAAAAGAGAAAACGTTCAATGACAACAATGGCATGAACAGCTGTTTACATTTTTATCCAGGCCTGCTCTTGGATGAGTCACGGGAGTGAAATAGTTGTGGTTATGAGGTGTCTGAGAGCTCCATTCTTGGCAAGTCCTGCCCTTTCCAGTTTTTGCTATTGTGCCACGATAATCTTTACCGTTACCGTTAATACAGTCTGTGAAGAAAGAGGAAAAGGAAGTAATGTTAGCTGCTGAATTCATATGTTGTGGTGGTAAGTAGAAATAAGGTGGAATAAGTAATTCTAGGACTTGGATAGTCTGCAGTTACTATAGCAGACAGGAAGAGGAAAAGGTACCCTGGCGTGTGATTTCTTAGTTTGTCAAAATGGATGAGGTATTGGATGTACAGAACAACTGAACTGGAAAAAAATTCATGRAACTTCAGGCCAAATGCTTTCTGTAACGTATCACAAATATCTGAAAAGACTCCAAGATCCTTGCTGAATTAGTGTCAGCAAGCGCCTCTCATGAGAGAAGCATATTTCAGAGTTAGCAACCCATTAAACTGAGAGGACAGTTGTTGTTTTCAAGGGCATAGCTTCAGGTACTTCCTTCTGCCGAATGTGAGTAAGAGTACACAGCACCATTCAGGAATGAATCTTTTATCCAACCCTGCCACTTTCCTTTGCAAAGTAAATATCCAGTGGGATGCTCTGCTGTGTATTCAAAACAGTCACAGTGCTTTGACTAATGTGGGCTTTTCAATCAAAGGAGCAATAAAGCAGGATAGAGCAAAAACCAGCGTCTCTTGGTGCACATCTTTTGCAAAACACGTTTGCGTATGAACAAAACAACTCCACTCAAGCTAAGGGCAACATCCTAAAAACAAAACACAGCACCAGCAAAATTCCCCAAATACCGACACTCACTGTCATCATATTGCAACAGCACATGGCTACAAAAAAACTAGAAATTTTGTCTATGTTCCTCTTGTTTCCCTAAATGAAAAAGGTATCTTCCGGGATATGCTGTAAAATGATACAAGACGCAGGATATAAACTGACTACAGAACATCTGCTGCAAAATTCAAAGGTATGGTTCTGAAACCTGGAGAAGGGATGTGACTGTCTCTTGTGTTATAGCACTACTCAAGAGTAATTTTGATAGATTATCTGCTTTACCCACAGATGAAACAAGGAAGTGACACTTATAGCCAGCTTTACCAGATGTGGTGGGTGTAGTTGGGCCAAAGCTTTGTGCCGTCATTGCAGGAAGGTAGCTTGGTGCATGCTGTTGTATCTGATCATCACACCTCATTAGACTGCAATACTCCCATAACACGCTGGGGTCAGTGGTGAAACACCATGGATGTTCATCAGCATCTGGGTTTCTACAATAGTTCTCCCTCAAATCCCTGCAAAAAGAAGCCCAATATTCACATTGCATAGCACTGAAGGTAGTCATAGGAATATCTCACCAAAAAAATGTGGATATGTATGATGTAAAAATAAACATATTTATGTATTTTTTTACATATTGCCAGATATCTTACTACCACCATGCAAATTTATGGCTGTGATATGAGTGAAAAGTTTGGTTCACACACACATCAGAGGGGTGAATATATTTAAACCTAAGGAAACATAATCTGACTATTGACATAAATTCTGGCTGCAATATATCAATGTGCTGAGTGCCTGAAAAAATGACTAATATCACAGAATAGCTGGGGTTGGAAAGGACCTCTAGAGATCATCTGGTCCAACTCCCCTCCTCAAGCAGGGTCAGCTGGAGCAGGTAATATCACAATAATTTTATTTCTAAGCACATATGAATAAGCATACACAAGTATGTGAATGTGCGAATTATTTAGCAATAAATAAACAGCAACATCCATACTGTTGGTGGGCAATTACGCCTTAACAAAATCATTATTTTTAGATGTTAAAGGGTTCCTTCTCATATTCTGAAGAATGGCAAATAAATAATGATGTATACGAACCATTTTTCTGCAAATACACTTCCACTTAATTCAGTGGGAGCACTGCCATGCCTATGTTTGTTGGGGCATGGGGAAGTGGAATTCCTTTCTCTAATAATCTGCAAAGTTGCAGTGTTTCCCCATCCTGCATCATTGTAGTTACAGAATTAAAAAAATGAAATGCTTTTTTCCAAATATGGCATAACATGCTGCTTGCATGTTTTCACAACTTGCTTCCAATTTTTAAAATTATTTGTGAAAAACAACACCTTCTCTGAGTATGTTTGAGTTTCAATACATCAATATTTTTGATGCAAAAACGTGAGTGAAAATTTCCAACCAAATTTATTTAGGGTGAAATCATAAAGAAAGGGGAAAAAATAGAAAGGTATCAACCTTCCTGCTCGTACTTGTAACCAGCCAAGCAATGATGGATTTCCTAGCAATTGTCTCCTTGTTGCTTTCCTACCCTTGTTAACAACTGGCACATTAGCAACGATGATTAGCTCTGGAAGTCATCGCTGGTCCAATTTGTTAGTCCAAAAAAGAAAGTAAACAAAATAAGTGAGAAAACTCAATAAGTGTAATTCTGGGTGTCCAATTTAAACTGCAAGGAGCATTTAATTTGGTAATAATAATCATAATATAACTGACTATGTTTTGCAACATACATGTTGTGTTTGCCCCAGATGAAACAAGTAAAAATGCTTAAACAAAATGCATATTTCAGCAGATGCCCAGAATCTGGACACAAGTCTCCTGTTGTCAGTTACCAGCAGCTCAGGTTCCCACATGTAAAAGGACACATTTACATTTTGCTCAGAATTTAAATAATGGGAAGACACTTTTTTTTTTTTAATGAAACAAACAGAAAATAGTTTCACATCTTGAAAAAATGATGGTGAAAAATTCTCTTTTATTGCCAATATTTTAAATCACAGAAGTGTAAGGATAATGCAATCAATGTCATTTCCAGCAATGGCCATTGTCAGATAAACCGAAAAAGCTAAAATAAACGTACGCGTTTGGGAATTTGTCTGGGGTTTTTTCATGTCTGTGCGGGAACATGGAGTTCCAGGCTTGGCATTTCTTTCCTGACACAGTGAAGGAAGTTGTGCCACGGTAACTCAGGCCTTTGCCTCGATAGCAGTGCTCTGGTACAGGACTCTGTTCGGGCACATCAGTGCCTGCAGAGAACAACAGAAACCAATGCCTCACATCTTAATTTCATGTTCATATTCAGTAGGCACAAGAAAGCACCAAACACACAAAAGGATAAAAAGGATTGATTCACTTATACAGATGGCTTCCAGTAGCAGCATCTCAGTCAGCATGGAAAACAGAAGGACATTTCCAAAGATATTTAGATAACCTTCATAGATTTTCCTCATATGTCAGAAGCTGTTCACTGGAAGGGTCATCCTTCAGTTTCACTTTGGTATGTGTGAAAGTGTTTGTGTTACATATTCAGAAAGTTCACATGCAAAATTCCTCCAAGATAAGAGGTATTTGTGATTTTGCTTCTTTGATGCTTTGAAAATGCCCTACTTTAGGGAAAAAAAAGAATACAAAGAAATAAACCTCTTTCACCCTGTAGTTTTTCTAATGTATCACCTGGTGACTTATACCTTTCACTGCAGTTCCTCATCATTAAAAGTCCAACTTTCCAGAAATAATATTTGGCAGATTTTGCAACATGCCAAGCAGAACAACTGCATAACAATAGTGACAAAGTGACTGAGCAAAGATTTGACATATTTACAGTGAGAAATAAGTTTCTCGCTGCTTTAATGTCCTTGTCTCAAGTACACCCCATTACTCATACCAGCAATCTCTTGTTCTGTCCCATCACAGTGGGGAATTGCACAATATTCCCACCGAACAGCTCTGTTGATGGTGTAGCACCAAGGCCTTCTCTCTCCATCAGGGTTTCTACAGTAGTTTTCTTCTAAGTCCCTGAAACAGAAACACTGATTTAATGTTACTCATGGAAATCAAGAATGGGTTGTGTGGAAGACTAATAATTACTGCATGCAGAATTCAACTCAGTGATTACATTTATTCATATTACAGATGAATTATCTTGTGCACCACTATTCTGGGATGAGTYAACAGCTTTTGTAATTACAGTCTAGATGTTGATAACTTATGAATAGCTTTCCCAGTGTTACTTGTCCACTTTCTGCCTTTGTTTTGGAGGCCAAGATGGGGCTGTAAAAGCTGACAGGAAAACACAAGCCACTGGTGCACTGGACCCTCATTGTCAGACCAAAGGGAGGCTGGATGTCACACACTGCTTCTTGGAGGTCTGCATGTGCCAGTGCACACTGCTCTCTGCCCTACTGCAGAGGTGTTGGACAGGACTCCACATGCCCAAGAAAACTTACTGGATCCCTTTCACAGCCCGCAGGGTCCAGTTACAGAGCTAAAAGCCTTGTCAGTCCCAGCTACTCATGCTCTTTGATAGTGCTCCACAGGCCAAGCTTCTCTGACCTTGGAGCCTCAGAAGAGGGAATAAGAGTATGAAGAGTAATGCACTGAAAGCATGAAAAAGCCATGGGACCATTTGAGCCACAGAAATTTTTAATAGCGAAGCAGTAAATACTTACAACTGTGCAGCGGGATGAGCAGGAATACAAGTACAGGTGAGATAAGTACATGAGAATAAAGAAGCGGGTTAAAAAAAAAAAAAGAATCCAGGAAAAAAATGAAGAGCAAGACCTGAACAGCAATAATGAGAGTTGGAAAAGGGAGAGAAAATCACAACACAGTTGTAAGAAACCTGTGCTTCTCTTGCCTATGTATCTGGACTGGTTCTTTGGTACTTGTTAAAGTCACTGAAAAATGAAGAGGTTCAACATACTTGCAGGGATAGCTGTCAGGAATCCAGCCGTGTCTGTGAGGAAACTGTGTGTTCCAGTGTTGGCAGGCATTTCCCGATTCAGTGATGGCTATCCTGCCCCGATAGTCTTCTCCATTACCTGAAAGACACTGGGAGCTGGGTCCAGAAACTGGTGGGTGTGTAGCTGCAACAGGAGTTAAAAAAAAAAAAAAAGCTAAGCAGTGCTTTTAAATATATAAAAAACACCTAGTTTTTTGTAATGTAGAACATGTACATTCTTCTTTCTGCAGAGGTGACATTGGTCAAAGCCATGGCAAAGCCAGTGTACATTTTCACAAGCAGTCAGGCTACTGGACAGATGTTCTGTGTCTGCCCTTTTACAGCAGTCAGTAAACAACATTGCTGAATCACACGTGACTTTGCACCTGCAGTCCCATGAGAACAAAGCTGGAAAGGGAGTAAATAGCCCTTTACATTCTTGTAAAAAGATGTGGAATGAAGGGAGCACATTAAGATGACACATACAGGTAGGATGGAAGGGCAGAAAGAATAAGACAAGGCCCAAGAAGAAGTTGTGAGAGAAAGCACAGCAGTCTTTGGAGCAAAGGCTCCAGAGACAGTGAATTGGGRCAGTGGGGCAGGAGGAAGAACGAAAGCAAACCAATTGATCTGGCAGCAGAAAGTAAGAGTCATGTCAGAATCACAGAACCTGAAGAGGGCAAAGAGAAAATGAACATACTTTACATATGTGTTACACATACATCACATGTGTAGTTTCTTGAGGAGAGAAATATGAATTTTTCTCAAAGTGCAGTCCAGTTCTATAAATGGCAATGTTAAACTCATTATTCAGGCCTTGGGAATGTCCAGGCCTAGTATACTCAGCTTAATGAATTAAGCTCAGGTTTTCTCCTGAGGCCTGAACTTGTTTCACAGGATTTATCCCCCACTAAGAAAATGGGAGCATTTATCCTGTGTTAGCTAACACCAAGTGAAAACTCACACTGTGGCGATGGTGTTTATGTTTCCCACAAGTTAGCAGGTCAGGTGAAAGCTATAGCCTGAGATTAAAGCTGAGTGATATGCTTCTAGGGTTAATTGAAAAATAAGGTTGTTGAAGACAAATTAGGGCTTCCATAACATCTGTGGCAATGTTGTGCTTTGTGGCACCTGTGTCCTCACCGAACTTACGTGATTTAATGTAACAGAAAATYAGAGAATGATTCTGCTTACTGATGTCCACTTTCCCTGGTTCACAAGGATTTCCTCAGGATGCTTGAAGCTGTGATTTTTGTCTTTCCCCTCCCTGCATCATTTTGATGAGAAGGGCTACCCTATGGAGTGATATCTATGTCAGACTCACTGCAGCGAGGAATGTCACAATATTCCCAGCGTTTAGTGGTGCTGGTAGTGAAACACCAGGGTCGAAGTTCACCATCAGGATTACGGCAAAAATTCATCGTCAGATCCTTCTCTGGAAAACTGAATATTAGAATGTAAGTTAAGCTTGTGAGTCAGTTATGGTTGGCTGTAACAATCAGGCTGTCTGGAGGCAGTGTCTCCCAAGCACTGTGGGTATGAGTGGGACAATTCAGCACTGACTGTGACTCACTTTTCCAAGGTATATCCATGCATATGAGGCTCTTGGGCATCCCAGTGCTGGCACTCAAACCCAGACTCTGTTCTGGAAACTTTTCCACGGTAGTCTTCACCATTACACTGCATGCACTCCACTGTAGGGCCAAGGCAGAAGGAAGACAAAATAAGGTTAGGACCAGCGCTTGAAATTTGATCCTGATCCATCAATAACAGAGAACACTGGAAGGCAAATATAATGATGAAAGAAATCCAGAAGTCCATGTGTTACAGTCTAACTAAATAAATGAAGCTTTAGGAATACATGTTATTTGCAGGGAGGACTTCGTCATGTATCTGTATGTACTGATGGCGATGGGGATTCTGAATTTAACACAGCATTGGGTCAATCTTTACTCTTGCTAGAATTAAAACATTTGTTAGGGTTTAGAGAAGGACAATATCAGCAAAAGATTAAAAATCTTTATTTCCTCTGTATTTACAAAATCACTTTGATAATCAGAGCCAGTTAGGAAAACAACCTTTGTGCTGAGAACTTCTTAAATTCCAACTTGATCTAAATTCACATCTCGAATCAATCTGCAGTAATCAAATAAGAAGAAAGCATGAATAATAACACCTACGTGAATACACCTTCCCCGAAAAATAAATATACCTTTTTCACTGTGTGTGTCCTGGCCTTCACACTCTGGGATGTTACAGTAATCATATCTGGTAGCAGGATCTGTTGTGTAACACCAGGGTCCATTTTCATCCACATCAGGATTTCTGCAGTAGTTTTCCTCCAACCCTGCACTGGGGTGTTTTTCAGGCGTAAAACTGTAACAGAATTAAAATGGCAGGAGAGCGGGAGGGAAATGTCCAACTTCCTCAGCTAACTTTGGCCTCTAGTCATTCACACTAAAAATGAGAGAAACATAACCCATAAATGGAATCTGAATACCATTCTGTAACTACCTTTATTAGTAGTCTCTTCCTAGACCCAAGCTGCCAATGACAAGTGAGCTCAGTCTGTAAGAATTATGACAGTCTCAAAGGACAATTACTAGCTTTAATACTTGCGTCCAGCTGATCTAGTTAGCTCCTTGCAACCTGTGGCTCTGTGACATAATTTTCTTAATGCTTCATCTACTTTAAAGATGGAGTATTTCAAGAGGCTATTGACCAAACACATCTGCATCCCAACTTGCAGAGTCTTTTAATCAAGTGACCCTATACGTCTTCCTACAGCAGTCCTTCCAGGGTCTCCTGAAAGGCTTTTAAACTAAAAAAACAAAACAAATGCATCCAAGTTTCATTAGAAAACAATCAAGAAAAAATAACTTTTCAAACAGTTAAACTCCACACAGATCAGAGAAAACAGAAATAGAAAGGGGTCATTATCCAGTTTTCCTCTTATCCCCAGTGTCCTTGCAGACAGGCCCCTGGCTTCCACACTTGTTTCAGCCAGCTCAGTGGCAGCCAGCTCTGAGAATCCCCGTGCCCAGATCCCTCTCAGCCTTAAATGCTTTACTGGATGTTTCTTCTTGACTGTTTCTGGAAGGCAGGCAAGGGGTTATAGAGCTGGACAGGTACCACTGCTCTTTCACTTGCTCTGTTTTACACCTCATATAAAAGAGACAATTCTGGCCCTGCTCCCACCAATGGCAAAATTTTCATCATGTTTTGGTGAAATCAGCATTTCACATTCTTAAGAGGCTCAACATCAGGTACAACTTCTCTAGCTGAAGATACACCCTTTTCTTATCCAGCACATTGCAGTTCTCTGCCAGTAGAGTCAAGAGTAACAACAGGAGAAATGAAAAGAAAGTTGTGTCTTTTGAAGTCAACTGAAAACCAAACAACTTGCTTTGATAACAGGCACTACAACGTTATTTGGATGCACTGAATAGGGGCAGCTTGGAAAAGATTCAGAACAACATAGAGACAAATATAAATAAGGCCCTACTTTGGTTTGTGGGGTACTTTTTCAGCCCACTTCTGGCATGGAATACCCCTCCGAGTTTTGGCTTCTGTTCCTCTGTAGTCCTTCCCATTTCCTCTTTTACACTGTAGGAGGTAAACTGAAATGGAATTGTCTTTGTTGGTTCAACAGTGTTACAACATTGCATCTCTTGGAACTGAGCATTTACAGATTCAACCATAAAGCTCATCAGTTTAGACACATTTACCCATGCTTTGACTTTCTTGAACATGCAAATACAGCGATATGATTCTATAAAGTATTTAAAACCAAATTAGTCAGCAACTACTAAGGAACTCCAGAGGAAAGTTTCTGAAGTATTTTTATAAAGGTAATAAAATCAAGTTAAGAAAATAGATATAACAAGATTATAGGTTTTTTGACTGTATGACATGCATGTTTATATTATCGTACTACTGGGATAAAAAGGAAGGTCTTTCACCAACAGCTGGAGATGCTTTGAAATGTGTTGTTCATAAGTGCATCTGTAGTATGGGTATTATGCAACTATCCGTTCAAGCCAGAGACTTTTTAGTTATCAGAATACGTGTCACATAAATGAACCCTACGCTTTCAATTCCTCTTAGCCTCAGACTCCCAGATACTTTCTAATGGTATTCCAAGGATAGGAAACACAAAGCACATTGATCTCAACTTTGTTATTAACAACACAGACTTATTTAAAAAACTCCAGTTATTGGGAGGTGACCTTCATTTCCCCTTCCAGTAATTTGTATCCAAAAGAAGGCTCTCCCTAAACCCCAAAAGGTCAAATGGAGATGTTAGAGCAGCGACAAAAGACCCATCTGATCTGAAGAACTGAGCCTCAATTTGACACCTTACAATAATTACTGCCATTGCCATGCACGGCTGAAACTACAAATTTCTGCTTTACATGTCTTATCAATAGGTACACTCCTCAGAGCTGCCACCTGGGTTGTCAGCATGCTCCTGGAGTGCCCAGAAGTCTTGTCACTGCCGCTTCAACACTGATACTCCAGTCCAGTAGTAGGCCCCAGCATGACCATCTCTGAGAAGCGTTAGCCTTGTCCATGGACTTTCTGCTTTTCCCACATACCTTCTAAATGATTTTAGCCTATCAGAATAAAAAGGTAAGACACATCTGATGCCCAGGATGATGGAGGTTCTGCATAGGCGGGTCAGGAAGGAAGGCAAGCAAGTAACTTTTTGAATCAAAAGGCATATGGAGACCACCACAGATTTAAGCCATGGTATTTGATCCTTCTTAAACAGCATTTTTAGTGGCAAGGCTTATTTTTGCATGGGCCCCAAAGTCTCTCTTACTTTTCTGACCTATATAGGACTTTGCTGTGGTGGCCTGTAATCACTGAAAGTCTATCATCTTCCTCAAAACAGTGATGAGATCAAAAGCCAAACTATAATATATACATCAAGACAAAATAAAGGTTCCACCAGGGAAACTGCTCCATAAAGAGGGGTAAATCTCTAATCATGTTATTAAGGAATTCTTTCCAGACCAAGTGCAAAAACTTTGAATAGTATTCCCACAAGGAGGTATACAACCCAGATGGCCACTGAGCTAATAAAAAGGACATGTTTTTTAAACTCTGAGAGGCAAATTAGGGTTAAAGGAGAAAGTACTCTTGAAGGTTGAGGAGGGAAGAAACATGACTGAACATCACGTAACAACCCTAGCCCACAATATATATTTGTGCCTTGTGAATTTTTCCTACTATTAACAAGGAGGTTGACATCAAAAGAGGGTTCCTCATACAGGGCTTTGCCACTAATATAGAAAAAGTGGAACTGGAACTACCAGACATATGTTCATGAAGTTTCTTTTGTAACTACAGACAGTCCAGAGTGTTGTCTGCATACAGATCACAAAATGTCTATGGTGGGGTGAAGTGTGAGTACATACCATTGTGTGGCCCAACACAGCCAGAAAAGCTCTTTTACTCACAGAGGGATGAACCTTTTGGTTTTGTAGTAGCTCTTTTGTACATGTCTTTTGCAGCCAGTCCCAAAGAAGATAAGGCAATACTCTGGCAAATACTGGTGCCAGAGTAGCTGTTAGGAGGTCTGAGGTCTAATTCAGGTGTAGTTGAGATTGTATAGTCACCATAAGCTGAAGAGAGTGGCAGAGTCACAAAATGTTCTGGAGGTTGCTTGTTCCAAGGTAAACAGATTTCATTTTATCTCAGCAGAAAGGAGTTTTGCCGTGGGTATTTCCCAGTACTGAGTCATGGGGGACAGAAAACCTTTCCAGGCTTAAGAAGACTGAACATCTTTATTTGCAAATTCGTTCAAGTTGTATGACCCTGGCAGTGATGATTAGGTTGCTTCAGGAAGGAGATTGGTTATAATCTCTTGGCCTTTAAGATTCTCACTTTTACAATGTACTTTAAAAGTCCTGTGAAATATATCTATAGTTGAGGTGGACTGGGACCATTGCTGATACAAAATGCTGCTATTTGGATTGTCCAGAGACTTCACTGAGATGTAGGCAGTGGTAGGTGTTAGTTTCAGATGGAATGAGGTATTTCTCTRTTCCTACTAAAGGAAGATAGAGGGAAGATGACTCTACATCCTTCATTCAAAAAACAAGCACTGTAAAAGTCTCCCCTGGAAAGAGAAAGGAGCCAATTCTCTGGGCTGCTAGAGCTAAAAGAATACTTATTTTCTGCTGAAGCAAACTCTCATGAAAAGATATCCCTATAAAAGCCAGAGGTAGAGTGTTGCTCAGTGACAGTACGGACAGCTGAACGGTATACCCATGGGACACTGTGAGTTACTCAGGTGTGGAAGGTGATTCTCTCCTAGAGTGCTTAGGAAGGTAGGAGTGGAAGATGAAAGCAGAGGTCAGGGCTACTTGGGCTTATCTTCAAAGATAAGTAGGTAGAAAAGAGAACACTTTCAGTCTCTGCTGTGGTAACACTATCTGATGTGGTGTTTTCTTTTTCAACTAGATGTGAAGACATCAAATGTGCATGGTCGTGCTTGGTCCACAGGGAAGTTCAGCAGATCTGTACACAGACCAAGGGTGACCTCCAAAATTCTTCACTGCCTTTTCTATCTCCTTTGAAGATCTCCATGACTGAGACCAGGATGTTCAAAGAGAAATGAAGCTGAGATAGGCCAGTCTGCTGTATCTGCTGCACTGGGTGTCTCCAGGAAATACGATCTACATGCCAAAGTTTTCAGAGAAAACTCTGAGCCTCTCTTGACACAGGCAGTCACCAAATTGCTGCAGATCCTGAGAAAGCTGGCTGATAAGCAAATGATGCCTGATAATTCATTAGCAGAAAATGAAGGGCCTGTGAGGCAGATGCCTTTTTTGCTGCTAATATCTAGCTGACTTGAGCCTCAGGCATATTGGTTGGGTTATTTCAGTACATTGCCACTTTTGAAACRTGGTGGCACAAAGATAAAATGAGGAAAGAGAAAATAAGTTACAAACAGAGGGATCTGGTAGCTGTGATCTGACTTTCAGACTGTGGCAGTACCTGTTGAATGTCAGCTTGTCTGGCTACTGAACTGCTGGCATAGCTGCTTTCAATGGTGTTGATAGCTGCTAAATATCAAGGAGATTTGGCTTCTGCTCAGTCTGCAGTGAGAGCTGAAGGGAGCTAGCCTCTACTCTTAGAAAGTCAGGAAAGGTCTCCCAGTCATTTAAAGTGACTAGCAACTCTGCAGAAGGGCTGCAGACAAAGGTGCCTGCTCTGAGAGCCTTTTGATAAAAATAACTCTAATAGTGCTTTTGCCTTTTAAACCATGAAGGAGTCTGACCATCATAATACTCAAGAACCAGGCTGTACATTGCAAAGCCCATCATTATTTTTCTATTTTTGGGGGGCTCTAGTAATTCATCTGAGCTAAGTTCAAGGAAATTCATGAGAAAATCCACTTGTCATTAGCACAGGAAGAAGATACCAAGGAACACGTATTGCATAGAATAAAATTTCACTGGTTGATAATCAGTTAAAAGCTAAGCTAGTAACTATTGAAGATATCTGTTACAATCTGAGTTCCACATGGTGCCAGGAACCCAGCAGAAGAACTAGCTGGTTAAAAAAAGCTGGTTAAATGTTAACATTCTAACTTTTTGTCATGTTTGGGCCAGATCTCCAGCAGAAATTAATGAATTCATCAGAATTATATAAATTTGTACAAGCTGGGAATCTGGACATGAACTGYTTTCACTTTAAAACTTTGACATGGTGAAAGGGACCTGCACCATGATTATTCACTCAGTTTAAGATTTCTGTATATTTTCAAACTCTTTGGAATTGTAAAGACCCTAAAAATCACTGTCTTCTCAAAGGGACTGAAATGTTCCTACATGAAATCTTCACTATCTATCTTACTTATTCTTACTTCTCTAAACAGTAATAGAAGCCTTCTTCCTCCTAGAACTCACTGAAGTTAGTGTTTGTGATTGGATTATATATGTTCCCACAAAACTTATGGAGATGGTCTCATTAAAAGAAATGTGTTTTTCCCACTACGTAGCATCTATTCAGAACATGGAAAATAATAATCAATTCCAAAAATACTCTTAAAACTAAAGCACTTATCTGAACCTGGCATGCAAGAATTGAGCGTAAATAACAAACTTATAAAACATGGATATTTCATTATTATTCTTAAAAATGAAATATAAGTAGATAAAATATTTCAGTCAAATAATTCTTGTTTGAATTATTACAAAATTAGGGAAGTAGCTACATAAAAGTGTGTAATCCTATAGTGTTGAAATTTCATATGACCAAGGATTCCACTAGCTCCATGAAGCAGTGGACTGCAAACACTTAAGGGGAAGAGAAACACATGATTTTTGCTTTGAGGTATGTTTATTCTGCCTGCTCCCAATAGTACATGACTAAAGGAGTCTGGACTGAATCTAGCCCAAGTTAAGCATAAGAATCCTTAATGCTATATGTGAAATTTTCTGGCAGTTTCAGGCCCATTCCTAATGAGTGAAGGCCCATCTCACTGAAACTGTGGCTATCTATCTGCATTGTTTTTCTCCAGCATTGCAGTAGAGAATTCAAGGATGTAGTAAACTACAGGCTTAACACATCTAATTGTGTAGCATCATACTATATACATACTTTTCTTTTCATAAAGAATTGCATCTGTGCTGTTGAACATCACTGTTGTTTTGGTATTTTCAGCCAATGTTAAACACTGTTGCTTTTTCCCAGTGAATAGGAAGGCCCTGTTGAAATTGAGAAGAACACATGAAGCAATGTTATTAAATCAGTTCATATTATTCAACTTGCAATTAATTTTCTGTAAGTTATTATTTTTCTAGCACTTCTCTGCATCCACTTAGATCTTTCAAATACTGCACTTTAGAGATACTCAGTAACATTTTCTATTGATCTGAAGTGGCTGACTTTGTCAGGAGGTATGACTACATGACTAAGTTACCAAGTAGGAAGCTAGGTACTGCATTTGCAAAATATTATCAACAGCAGTCTAGCTTCTCAAGTTAGTGCCTTTTCCTACAACAAATTAAAAACATCTTACAACTCTTTCATGAAACACAGCAACATCCAGCTAAAGAGGTGTAAGCAGCTTTCCTTGTAACATTAGATGAGAACAGAAACTTGGGCATTTACTATAGAGTGATTAATACACTTGTAAATCCATCCTCTCATTGACCTAGTGGTAATTTACAGGTGGAGATAAGCCATAAGCRAAGGCATAGGTGAAGCTGTTGCAGACAGGGCTGCAGCAGCCCCTTCACTGGGTCACTGATGGATGCAGATGGTGTCTCCAGCCCTTCAGGCAGCCTCAGTTGCCTGAACTGACACCTACTCTCTCCTCTGGAGAAGAAGGAGCTTTCCCAGGAGGCACTTCCCATGAGCTGGCATCTGGGTGACAGTGCCCCATGTTCGCCGGGGTGCTCTGAACTTGCTTTACCCAAATGTGTTCATGTAAAAACTTTGTGAAGCTCCCATCCTTGTTTCTGAACAGCATGTTTCTTAGTGGGGTGTTTAAAGCAGAAGGGCTGAGAAGCCTCAATACTGGTGTGTTACACTGTTTCCCAGGGAAAAAAGTGTGCTACTTCCCAACCAGTGCTGAAATTAAAAACAGTTTACTTGACTGCCTCTTCCATATCTTCTCTTTTTAACTACATATTCCAGCTATTCACCTTCTCTGTGTTTTTTGCTTTCCTTCCAAAATTGAGGCTGTGCTTACTTCTGAGCAACAGTAGGAAAATGTCATTGATCAGATATTTAATCATAGCCTGGGATTCAACAGAAATTACCTGCAATTAAAATTTCTTTCTTCTTCACATTTCTCTGCACATTCTTTTTCGCTATTTGTCTTATAAGACTGTTTATTTCGAGTAAGTATCCAAACACCATCTGTTCTTAAATAGTCATCTAGTATATCTCCTTTCACTACAAGGGAAGAAAAGAAAGCAGACATTAAAAATGAGAATGTGGCAGTTAAGATAATCTGTGACTTTAAATCCCATTTTCCATGTAGCATTGACAGGTGAAGTCACCATTTATTTTGTGTACTTCTGGGTAAATGGTGATAATCTCTGAGGAAATTTCAGTCTCCGGACACGATCACAGCTACATCACTGGAACACATGATAGCAAGAAACAATGAAAGAGAGGTGTAGAGAAGTAGCTCTGAATGGAATTATGTTTGGGTTTGAAGTGGAGAAAAAGAAATGTGAAAAAGAGTAAGCGACAGTGGAGAGAGCGACTTAGTGTCAAAAAAAGGGCAGACAGTGAAGCATGGGAACTGATATCAACATTAAAGTTTTGGAGAGACATGAGCTGAGAGGATGTGAGATTATGACCTCCCATGTGGAATGTACAGTCTCTACAGTTTTATTGGTCATGGGATGGTTTGGTTGTCCTCAGATGTCCTGCACTGGAGCAAGAAAATTCAATCATAATATGACTATATAATCTTTTACAATGACCACTGTTATGTTTGCTACACAGACTTAATAATAATAAATATGTCTGGCTGTATCACAGTTGCAACAAATTAACCCAAGATTATAAATTAGTAAATGATTAGTATGCATATCTCTGAAAGCTAGATGCACATAATATGCATCTGATGAAGATGCTAATACATTTAACATTTCTGTGAAAAAATTAGCTTCACAATGTTCTCATTCATAAAGGAGTTTGCCACCTGATTGATTTTTTTCCTCTTATGTCTGTAAAGATTCTATGTTTCTGCTCCTAATTTATACAACAGTTTATTTCTGTATCTAGCATCAGGTTACAGCAGTGTTACAGCAGTGATACAGTTTAATCATTGCTTTTTTCAGGCTACATTATTATTGACAGGCAGAGGAAATTCATTGCTGTTTTCTCTATAGAGCACCAACCCCAGCCTCAGAGTCAGCAACGGGCTTTGCATTACATAAATCCTTTTGCACTTTGTACAGCAACAATGAATTTAATTCTTACAGGTAGCATTATGAATCTTTCTTTTATGCAAACACCCATATTAGGTTCAACTCATTGCAACATCACTCCAGTGTAACGCTCACGAAATGGGGCCGGCCATCCATGCAGTTGCCTACCTCCACACAACACATAAAATAAAAGGCATTTGGGCCACTAATGAAAGTAAGAYGATTAGTAGCCTGAGGGCAATCTTCTATGGCTGTTAGCAGAGATTGCTCAATGCTATAAGAATACATGTCTGAAGAAATGCCTGACACGAAGGTCTCCCTTATCTAATCCTACCTATAGGCTGCATGGAGTACCAACAGCCTACCAGTTCCTCCTGGTTGACTCAGCAGACAAGTGTTCCTTCTCCTAGACTTTTCTCCAAGTTAACTGGGGCCATTGCTACAGAACTACAGGGGACCAGACTAGGAAAATGTTACTTTCTAAGCTTTTTTTGGCTCATCTTAAATGCTGTGTGTCAGTCCAAAGACTTCCACTTTGGATACCATTCCATTTCAGTGACCATAAGGAATACTTGTGTCAGCTGGTTTATGAACACAAGAGACTTTGGACGACATGCATAAGCTAACAGGCATCACAGACTGGCAGAAGCTTAGATAACAGAAAGGAAAATATGTGATGTAAATTGTCTTAAAAGGACTATAAAAATGCAAAAGAAAAAAGAATAAAATGAATTTCAAAATGCAACAGAGAATGTATTATTCTAGCCAAAATTTATATAGATGTATATTTATAAATATTTCTATAGATAAATCATGAGATAATATTACATATGTATATATTTATATATATATAAAGTCCAAGTCTTTATAAATTCACACATGACACATAAAAATTAAATAGAACATTCAAATATATGGGTGCAAACCAATTTGTTCTTTTACATATGTATCTCTTTGGAACTGACCAGTACTAAACAACAAGACATAAAAGATGGTTYTAATGCAGTTTTGTGGCCCATTACTTTGGAACAAGTTAGTTAGAACTGGCAGCAATGAACAAATACAAATAACTATACTAGCTGCCTTTTATAACCCAACAATCATACAATGATAATCCTTGTTATTCTATGTCATATTACATCACTGAGCTATCATAAAATCATACAGACTGTGTTCATATGTTTGTAACAATATTTTTAAAAGGCATTTAAGCACCGTATAATCACATGTAATGTTGAAGTACCAGCAGAATACAGTATCTAATTGAAATCTAATGTTTACTGCACATGGAATATTTATTTACAGAGTTTGCAGATGTGCTTGAAATCAATATATTATCTTTAGAGGGTCTCGTGTCTTCTCTGGGAATTGTAAAATGTATTCTCGACTTACCTGTGGAAAAAATGGTCTAGGTTACTGAAGACTAAATTTTCACCTATTGCCCCCAAGAAAACAAGAGAAAACTGTTTGGCAGTAGAAAATGTGAAATTGCTGGAATATAAAGGAGCTTTATCATTTTCTTTTTGATTTTGTTTTAAATGCTGCATTTAAAAAATTGTAAACTTCTGCCATAATGGATCAAAATCAGGATCACAGTGTTTGGCAATGCTTGGCAGGAAGAACAGCTCTGGGATACGATCCCAAGCTGGCTGGAATTAGAGGCAGCCAACTCAGGGACTGCGGTGGGCTTTGTTGCAGGCTTTTGGGCTACTTTCCGAGGGCGCCCCCAGTCCTGGCCCTYGGCCCACGGTTGGAGGAAGCCATTTGCTCTCCACGCAGATGCTGAGGACTGGGCCGCTGCTCTTCCGCTGCCTCTAACAAACGCGACCCTGCTGAGCCCTTGCCTTTCAGGGGACGCCACAACCACAGCTCTCGCTTTGCTCGACAGCAACCCTCACCGGCCAGCCACCCCGACGTCCAGCCTCATCCGGGGACGTGGAGACACATGGATTTTGGGACCTACCTTCACGACGTGGAGCTTGCAAGTGTTTGGTCCCCATCTCCCCTACTCAAGCGGAAGGCCAAGGACTCTTACCTGAGCTGAGCAAGAAAAGAAGGAGAAAGGCAGCTTTACTAATCCCCATTTTGGCCCAGCTGGCGGGTGTTGGAAGTTGCGTGTGTCAGTGCACAAAGTTTTATTGACTCGCACTGGAGTGAGGCGGCATGAAACAAACACAGCAGTCAAGTTAATCATTCTCCCACTCTGTGACCCCCTTTACCGTAGTATGGATGTTCAACCAACCTTGAATCGGATATATTACCAAATAGGACTCAATCATTTGTACTGGATGCCTGGAAACATGAAGGCATGCTCTCATTTTGCTGGGCATGCTTTCGTTCTCAGCTTGCTGGGCCTCACTTCGCTGAGGTGAAGATGGGCATAATATTGGTGGAAAGCATGGGAAATATCTTCAGGGAGAATTTGAATCTATGCCGTCCTGTCTATTCAGCTTAGGTCCCAAAGGTATTTCCAGGCACACCACTTTCGAGGTGGGAACTTCTGGTTTACGCTGTTGTGTGAGCCAGGCCCAAAAACCTGACCCAGCTAATGCTAACTCTGTCTCAGAGTTTCTTTTGACAGTCTCCAGTTTCCTCCCTGGGGAAAAGACGTATCCTTTTCTCAGGGGTTTCCTGTTTCTGCGCTGGACTTTGCCGCTCGTGAGAGGAGGTGCCAGGTGCGGCAGCCGCATTGCCCTAAACATGGCTGACCAGGTGGGGCAGCCGCGGCCAAAATGGCTGACAGGGGCCTGCTGGGCCTGGGGGGAACTGTGGCCTGGCCAGCGGGGGAGCTGTGGGGGTGACCCCTCCACCCGGGCTTGCAGGCGTCGTGGAGGGCTCTCAGGAGGCGGCCAGGCTGAGCGGGGATGAGACACCAGTGGGAAAACAGTTGGCTGTTCTCCCTTAACTGTTTTGGTGTCAGCCGTGTGCGTGCGCTGTCACCTCCGCAGCTCTTGGGGCCCCAGGAAGTGAGGCAGCACATATCCAGGCCTTCAGCACTGAGGACGTCCCCAGAGAGGACTGTGATGATAAATTCGACAAGAAGACCAGTGGCCTTCATAAGTGGGGACTATGAGCCTGCGCACCCCRCCGTCCTGGCGCCGTTACGCGGCCTGAGACCTCCGCTCACGCCTCCACGTGGCGCCGTGCCCTCCAGAGACAGCACCTCACTCCCAGCTGACCCAGAAACTCAGGAAATTACACACACGCTCTATTTTATAGGGCAGATGCACCTCCAGCAACATCTTTCATTGCAGAGAGCGAAGCGACTCTCTGAGCATGCGTTCCTGCTTTTAATGACAGATGGCTTCTTAAGCAAAACAAGACATGGATAATGCTGCCTTGTGTTTTCTGTGGTACTAATGAAACATGAATATGCTTCCTTGATACTCTTCCTATATTCTTCTTTACCTTGATTCTCATCCAATTTGCAACAGCATCTCTGAAGCAAGGGCTGAGTAAGAAACAAAACTAATCTGAAATGAAAGAAATACCCTACATTATCCTCCAATATAACATGACATCTTCAGTCTTGTTTTCGCTGTGTATCTCTGACCAAAAGGTATTGCTACACAACCTGCAGTCAAAATTCCCTTTACTATCTATTAAAAGAGCAGTAAAAGCAGGAAAAAAAAAACCCAAGTTTTCTATCAAAGACAGCACATGCACATAGCTAGCTGGATCAGGATACTTGGAGGATTTTCTCTTGATTACAGATACACAAATGCTACATCAAAACTTCTAAGTATAATGCATCACAATACCTTCAATTTGACAGCACTTTTAATCTAGGCCCATCCTGGTATCATGCTTTGCATAATTGCTGCTGGTCACCAAAATACAAAATCAGTTCAAGAATACAGTGCAGTAAGCAAAATTTACTTTGCCATTTCCGGTAGGGGAAAAAATGAAACTGCCTGGGGGAAATAAAGTGGATTTTTGCAAAGCAGTCAAAATGCATTTTTCATATTTTTGGCATGCAATTTGTAGAACTTGAATGGTGCACTTTCAATTCATTCAATATTTTGCAATGTTTGAGGGGGCCTGGATTCCTAAGGAAACAAGTCTTCCCAAGACCTCAAGTTGCCTGTTCCTTTCTCCACAATCACTTTTTGAACATATCATCCAATTTCAATCACATCTGGCAGATCTAGTTTACAAGATCTAGTCCTTACAAGATTTGAGAAAATCAGTGATCAGACAGAGAAAAGAAACCACAGGTAGTTCCCCCCAAGGAAACTCATAGTGGAAACAGCCATCACTCATCTCAGCTTGACCAGCAGCAGGTCTATACCCTGCCAACCAGCAGGACAGCAGGGGAATCCTGGCAACATCTGCCTTGTGCCTAATAAAAGCATACAAGGATGTAGAAGAGATGGGGTGTCCTAAAGGCAGCTGAGAGTACCCCATGGAAGGTCCATGTTTTGAAGAAGCAGGATTAGGGGACCATTTGGGGGGCGAGGAGGGCATGGGAGACCTGGAGATTTCCCAGTTTGGGGGTGACAGGGGATACAGGAGAGAGGTGAGGTCGGCAGAGGTGTAGGGGGAAAGGACTAGCAGGGATATGAACCTATGCATAGCAAAGCCTGGCTCATTTTGCCACTGACAGCACTACCTGCTCTGCTCTCAGACAGCAAAATGATGCATTTTTGGGCAAAAAACCCCTGTAGATGCAGGAGTGCTGCCTGAAACCACTCTAAATCTGCTGATAGATAGCACAGAAAATCCTTTTCTCTTGGGTCTTAGACAATCAAAGGTAGAGAGATCTCGTGTACATTTTCTAACAGAAACCATGGAAACTGCATCTTTGTTTATCAAAGCTATCCTCTAATCTTACCTGATTTTCTTTGGGAATTTCTGGAGAATGTGCTGTTCTGGTAGTGTCCAGAAGGGTGCAGCAGATGATACTTTTCTGACAAAGCAGGTGACACTAATACCCAGCATAGGCAAAGGTGTCACTAACTACTCATGACACATAGGCAGATATTTGTTCAGGAGCCTAGATAATTCCCAAGTGCTTTATTATTTCCTTGCTCAGCTCACAGTACAAGCTTATAAGGAAATTCGTGTTAAGCAAATGTGTTCTTGTTTTCTCCCTTTCCTTCCCTTCCCTTCCCTTCCCTTCCCTTCCCTATATATTGATGTAATAACAATAATAGCGTGAAAAGAAATCAGAAGGAAAAGAGGGTGATTCAAGACTGAAATTTCAGTTGCTGATAGAAGGAGAGCATGGAAGTGTGCAATAAGATTCAATAATCCGTCCCAGGGAGCAACTACAAACATAACCGCCTTCCACCCTGCCACATCACAGAAAAGCTACACAGATAATCCATCATTGTCCTTTACCTCCAGAGCTGGACCCCTCCAAGGAAACCAAGGRTCTGATGCTGGCCTTAGCCAACCTTCAACACTAGACTGGATGCCAATGAAAAGAGAGATACAGAGCATTGGTAAGACAATCTGAAGAATATTTTTATCTTGCAGAGTAAGAGTTACTATATCAATTAGTGCACTTTCTGTATTTCTGAAAAGGGTATTGATTGTTGAAATACAAGAGACTTAAAGTTCTTTGGTTTCAACTAATATCATATTAATAGGCTCAGAAGATGTATTTTGTCATAGCTATATTCCATCTAGGAAAGACAGCATTCAAGCATGAAATACAGAGAAAAAAAATAGAAGGAGAACAAGAAGGAAGAAAAAAGCCAAATGTAACATTTTCACTGTAAGATACTGCAAAATATGACAAAGATTAGGAGATGGTGACAAAAGGCACTTATTTGGAACAAAAAAACCCAAATTTTGAGAGAGCATAGGGCAGATTTTGTCTAAATTAGAAAAATGAGAAAGGATGGGAACACTCCCTTGAAAATGAAAATAAATATGGATAAAAATGAATAAAGGGGTTGTGAGCTCAAGCTATTTTTCTTTTTGAATTAATCTGGAAAAACATAACTATAGAGCTCTATAGAAATAATAAAAAGAAAGAATATGAATGCCAAGTGTCAGATTATAAAATATTTTCATCAAGCTTTCAGTTTGGAGAGAGAGAGAGAGGTTTGTACATGGTGGTTCACTTTACATCTTCACTGAGAAACATCATAGAGCTCTGCTCTGCTGACTTGGAATATGCATTTTCTTTTAATGATGCACAGGAAAGTTAAACAAGCAGATACTTCCAGYCACTGATTCAGTAAAGCCTGTCAGTGGAACAGAAATATTTTTCCTGACTTCAGAGGGCTTTTTGACAGACCTTGTATAATATGTAAGTCTTAAAATCAAGTTAAAGACACTTGGGAGGAAAACAAATCCAGGAACAGAAAAGAAAATGAATGCATCTCCAAACAAGTGAGTGGGAAATCAAATGTGCAGTGTCCCTCATCAAGGACAGTTCCTTCTGCAGGGAAAGAATAACAGAAAAATTCCTCTGAAACTCAGCTATTTAAACCTTCTTAAACAAAGTCATGTGAGTTACAACCTCCATGAAATACAGATAAGTTATCATTTTTCCATCAGACATAAATACATTCCAAAGAACTAGTTCCTAAACTACTTTGTACTTTATTTCTCTAATCCCCAATTGTTCTTTACTGGTGAAGATACAGTGACAGAAATAGAAAGTGAGAAATCAGCTGCAAGAAATGCTTTCATAATGATTGGCCAATCTGTTTGTTTTCCAGTTTCATGCTCAGCATTTCCCATGTTTATTCACAGTATTCCCAGCTGCAAGCCATATTCCAGAGTGAATGAGTGCACTGTCCTCTAACTCTCTCATTAATGGTTTCCTGGTGGATGGTAGATTTTGTCCACTGACACACCACCGAACTGAGTGGACTATTAGGGCACTGTTTAGATACACTGAGCACCAAACAGCACCTAGCTCCACTCATCAGTGAACTTTGAAAGCCATTTTTATAATGGGAGCTCCATTCCTGCTCGTTTGTTCTGATGGATACTTAACTTTTTTGCTACAGGATATCAGAGTTGATGATTATTAATATTATCAGAGCCTCCACCTGAAGTCAGGACTTAAGCACTAAGTGCTCCACACAGATATGAGACTGTCCCAGCTCTGAGCAGTTTATT
This sequence comes from Apteryx rowi, assembly GCF_003343035.1. Lineage (NCBI taxonomy): Eukaryota > Metazoa > Chordata > Aves > Apterygiformes > Apterygidae > Apteryx > Apteryx rowi. The sequence goes on from NW_020448764.1 coordinate 1,191,196, forward strand.
CCACAAGCAGGCAAGGGATGAAGAAATGAAACAGCATGGTCAAGGCAGTGGCATGGTCAGAAACCCAAATCTCTCCTGCCCACTCCACAAATTGGTCCATATGGGCATTTGACTTCACACAGCCTGTTGCTTGCATTTCTAGCTAAGGGAGGGAGTGGCTGTAAGAAAGTTGATGAGAAAAAGGCAAGAAGCAAGTGCCTTCCTCAGGCACCCCGGAGAAATGGGCCTGCTTAACATGTTCCAGGAGCTTGGGACTGTGAATGAGGCTCCTACATGCTAATTCCTGCCCCTTGGATAATGTCTCCTGGACAAAACACTGCAACAGGTTTCCTACCTATAAAATAGAGGCAAAAAATACTTCACTGCCTTTCTGTTGTGAGGTTAGTAAGTTCAGGTTTACTTTGGAGAAAAAAGGCAAAGACTTCGTAGTGTCTAAGTGTAGCCCTTTAGCCAGGCTGGGACACAGATATGGTTCAAACTCTATAGGTATTTATTTAAAGCTTATAAGCAATACTGGCTTGAGGCCTCCCCACATGTCTGGGAAATCAAACGAGGCTGTCTGACAGATCAATGCCTTCCTTCTCCCAAGTTAAACAACTCAGCAAATCAGAGAGAACTTGCTGGGAAGCTGTGTGAGGAAGGCAGAGAAAGGAAGAAAGGATAAAAAAGAACGCTGGAGATGATATTACTAGGGAAATACATGAGAAAAATCTTCAAATACAGTCATTATATATATACATATATGTCTTTATATATATATATATATATATATATATATAATGGTTACTGCAAAGAAGAGTAGATAATCTATTCACCATAAATATGGCAGAAAGCACAACAGTATGGATTTAAGTTCAAAATTAGAAAAAAGATCTCTTTCACACTAAGGAGTATGAAGCACTTGAATTTTTGCCTGGGGAGGCTGTGGGATTTTCATCACTGGAAGTTTCAAGAAGAGGTTTGATAAAGAGCTCACAGATATTTTATATCCGTATATGTATATATATATATGTGTAGTCTGTATAGATATATATCTAGTTCAGAGGGCTGAAATAGATAACTCCTTTTGTTTTCCTTTTCCTCTAGTTCGGTGAATTAGATGGAGGAAACCTAAAAACTTCCCCAAAACAGCTGTACTGCCACTCTGCACAGACTGCTGGCAGTTATCCTGACCAGCAGTCCCCCTCTTTTCTCTGTGGAATGACTTTTGCACCTACCCAGCACCTTCCTTCTCCATTGATCCACTCCCACAACTTGTTGACTTGAAAAGAGGACATTGCATTTCCAGGAATCCACAGCATTTCCCAGCTTTATTTACTGTAATTGCTGCTGCTGCAGTCACCACTAACCACCTCAGGTRTTTCCACACACTCTGCTCTGTTGGTGGGCTGCAGTTCAGTGCTGTAGGTCATCCCTCAAGCATTTTGGTTTCCTTTGGGAAGAGCACAATAACACAGAATCCTTGCCACAGGAAAACTACCTGAGCAGAATAATACTCTTTAAAGAAAGAAAAAATCCCTTCTTTTCCAAACTGTCCTGGGAACACTCAGAAATCTCCTTTCTCAGAATTTCTCCAGTACAAGCCTACAAGTAATGTCATTTTACTCAAGTGACAGTTTCTCCTGCCCTGGGCACACTGAGCACAGTTGGTTTGCCCCTGCTTTTCACAACATAATTGCAACTTCTAGAGTTGCCTCACTTTGACAGATCAGTTGTTTTTAGCAGAAATGCCCTCCAGCTATGACAAGAAATACATGCAAGTCAGACTTGTTTAGGCCTGATTCCCTGGCCTCTGCCAGTTCTCCCACAGCTGGTGAGGGAGAATTTCTGCCCTCCCAGGCCCTGCCAAACTGGGACTCTGGCTCCAACCCAGCTGCTGTTCTCCTGCTTCAGGCTCGAATCCAGCCAGCCTCTCAGTGTGATCATCACAGGAGTTACCAGCAGGCTTTCAGCAGTGCTCTTATTGAAAGCTCTTTATTTGGAATAGTCAGATGCTGAATTATCAGATGATAAAAAGCTTCAGAAAAAATCTTGACCTAAACGACCTTGCAAAAGAAGAGACTGATAGTCCTTTTAAAACATAATCTAGCCTGTATGATCCTCCCCATATGGACATGCAGTTGAAACCCATCTAAAGGACAGAGAGTTCCAATGGAGTGTACTCAGAGGAACGATGCCCACATTAATAGTCAGAAACAGTTGGTTGTCCATGGCTAACTGCTCTCAGGATGGAAGGTCTCTATGGCTTGCTGTCTGTGAGGAAGCTTTGAGACATGGGCCTGGAGTCCCTTTCTTTCTGCTGTTGTTTGGCCCCATGTTTTTTCCTCCCGCAGGTGGCTATAAATAGTTGAACTTTTACTTTGAAATGCACTGTATACACCCAAAGTGTGAATTTGTGCCCTTTATTATAACAGTAGAAGGGCTGCAAAATGATGCCCAGAAACCGCCTAGTCCATCTCCATTCCCTCAAACAGAATCAACTGCACCATGTCCTTCCTGACTGCTGCTTGAACAACCAGCCATAAAAACTTCCTGGGATGGAGATCCCACACCATCCTTGGGAAAGTAGCTAACTTACAGTAAAGTATCCTTACACTTAAGGTTTTCTTGATGTCTAACCTAAAGTTTTTTGCTGTAATTTAATTATTTCCCTTCTTAGAGTAAATGAAAAATTAACAAACTACTAAGTAGAATAACAGAACTGTAAAAATAACCCAAGATAGTAAAAACCTAGTAGAATATCCTCTGCATGAATAGATTATGTTTACATAACTAATGTAACAGCAGGGTTTTTAGAAATGCATTCAGACAACACTCAATGTGAGATTTGAACTACATGCAGAATACCTCAAGCAAAACACATATAACTAATACATACAAGATATTCATGATAAATTTCAGTATTGCTAAAGCAAGTAGGTATATGACAGTAATGTCTCAACCTGCTTCAGATGTTTGCAAGCAAACGTCTGAGTTGACATTACTGAGATGACTAACATCTCTCATTGTGCTCTGTAGAGTAAGTTTTACAGCCACCTCCAATGCCGTGTGGCCCCAGACTTCACTTTTCCAGCAGTGTRTTTGCTAGCCAAGGCTGCTTCTTATCAGAGCAATGTTTAGACACAGGCAAGGCAAGAAGGGCTACATCCCTGTTGTTTCCGATGTTGCACATGTTTATTCTCCTACAGGTGGTCCTAGAGTGCCTTCATTGTAGCTGTGCCAAGCTAGACCTTCTGGTAGTCTGCATCTGCTCTGAAATATGTCAGGTGATAAATACCCTCTTGGTAGACTAAACATTGGGCTAAGAGTACTATTTCAGATCTTTCTCTCAGGAAAAATGCTGTCTCAGGATATCTTCACATGAGGGCATCTAGCTTGCTCCTGCTGTGAAATAAGCTTATGCAGGCCTGGAGATGGTGTTCTTGCCATGGACTTCCTCATAGCAAGAACTACAGGGAAAGCCTTTCTGCTTTCAGTAGGCTACTCCACTCATACAGTTTTATTACTCGAAAGAGGAAATATGTTCGGGGCAAAGGTTTGATCAGAATTCCTCCATGTTGTGCCAGTAGGTACTTGATTTCATAGGTGAAGGTGATCATTTAAGTCAGAAGCTACAAGCTAGGGACATGAGAAGTTTAGTTCCCTGTCTGGCACATGTCATAACTAAGAAAGAAGTCCCTCCTCTCTACATAATGCAAAGTTTCTTTAGTTATAAATGTCTATCTGTCCAGAAGAAGCCCTTTCAGTTTCATGTGCTTTAAAATTCCTTCCTGTTCTTTCCACAGAATCACAGAATTGTTGAAGTTGGAAGGCACCTCCGGAGAACATCTAGTCTAACTCCCCTGCTCAAGCTGGATCACCTAGAGCCCAGGTGCCCAGGACTCTATCCAGATGGCTTTTGAACATCTCCAAGGATAGACACTCCACAACTTCTCTAGACAATCTGTTCCAGTGCTCAGTCACCCTCACAGTAAAGAAGTTTTTCCTCATGTTCAGACAGAACTTCCTGTGTTTCAGTTTGTGTTCGTAGCCTCTCCTCCTCACTGGGCACCACTGAAAAGAGTCTGGTCCCATCTTCTTTACACCCTCCCTTCAGATATTTATACACATTGATAAGATCCCTCCTCAGTCTTCTCTTCTCCGGGCTGAACAGTACCAGCTCTCTCAGTCTTCTTCATGTGAGAGATGCTCCTGTCCCTTCAGTATCTTGGTAACCCTTCTCCGGACTCACTTCAGTAGGTCTATGTCTCTCTTTTACTGGGGAGCCCAGATCTGGACACTGTACTCACCAGGGCTGAGTAGAGGGGAAGGACAGGGTCCCTTGACCTGCTGTCAATGCTCTTCCTGATGCAACCTAGGATACCATTGGCCTTCTTGGCCACAAGGGCATATTGCTGGCTCATGGTCAACTTGTTGCCCACCAGGACTCCCAGTCCTTATATACAGCGTAAAATGCCAGCAGGCCTTGAATTAATCTATGGTTCATCTGATATTACTGCTTTCTTTAAAAATCTCCTTTAGTTTGCAATCAAAGTCCCATTTCAGGGGCTTTTTTGATGTAATATTTTGCAGAGAAACAATTCATCACACAATCTATGTGAGCATACGTAGCTGCCCAAGTTGGCACTCAGCACCACAGGAAAGAATCCAAGGTAATGRGCATCTTTGTAGCAAAAAATCTGCAAAAGCAGCTTCTTTCAATGGAGAAATTTAATGTTCATGATACTTGGCTATCTGTCATCCTTCCCCCTGCAGATGCACAAATGTAGCACTAATAAAGACCTTTTGCATGATCTTTTCCATGTTTACAACCATTGTGACTTTTCGCACACAGTGCAGGGCTGGAAGATGGACTGGCAAAGAGATTACTGTTGCAATCACTTTTTACAACCCTTTGGAAGAACTTACTTGTTTTGCTTAGACATTTCACTAAGCAAAGAGATAATAATCTTCTATGACATTTATTAATACATGTTTTACTGGGTTTAAAGAAAATGGCAAAACTATACATGAGAACACAGCGAGCTACAACACAGGCCAATGTTTTATGAACACAATGTCTGGACTACCTTAGTCCTATGTTTGTTTTAGTCCTCTATACCTTCCTGCCAGTCTCAGGTGTTATGTTGTCATTTATTTTTCTGTCATAAGCTGGGCCTCCCTTTAAGGAGAATCTTGTTCAGTCTCATCTGAGGGAAACCATTTCCCACATATACCTCTCCTCTCCCCCTAATAGAAGTGACTGTGGTCAGCTGGATATCCTGTCATGGGTCACTTGTCAGTGACTGAAATTCACTAGCATAAAATAAATGCCAAACAATTCAGATGACTGCATACGTTTACATACATTACAATGTTAGCAGTCAGCTCATGAACACAAATAAGAGCTAACTTTGTCCAGTAAAATGAAAACAATATATTGTTTGTCTGGATATAACATTAAGCCTAACATGATCTCAGACACCCTCAGCTCCTCCTATCCAGCAGACTTTAAACTTAGCTAGTGTCATTGGCAACTGGGCTTTCTAGTGACAGCAGCTTATTGCTCTCCTTTCCTGTAAAGGATGCTATTTTAGGAAATCACTAGAGCTGTAACTCTTCCATCTCTAAAAACACTTTAGAATATGTGCTTTTGGATAAAGTCCCTTTTAATCACAATTTTATTTTCTTTGGAAACAACTTGACATTAAATTGCTACAGGCAGAAGGTACTGGCCTTTATATTAGGACACATTAGCAATCCCATGCTGTAATGAACTATTTTTATTCTCCTCCCTTTTCTGATGTGAGATCATGCCACTTTCTTGCCTGGTGAGTCAGCAAACTGCTCGGAACCATGAACTTTTATTCTCTATACAGTAGTTGTTCAGGTTCTCCTCTGGCCTCTGCCCTGCTTCTGGAGTTTCAGACTGTCAAGTTATGTAGATATCCTTCTTGAGGGATTACATTTTTTTCATCGAGGAGATTGAAACAATAAAACTTTTATCTCTGTTTCTTCTTGGCTCGAGGCCTTAGGAGGAGGTATTTCTGTATAAAAAGGACTTGGCTGCCTAAGGTGAGAGGGAGAAAAGCCCTGTCTCTCCAAAGGTAGGACAGTTGTAGAAAATGCCCTTTTCCTCTTCCCCTGTGCCCGTGCCTCCATGTGTGGGAACAAACCTAGGGCACAAAGCATTCAGGCAAGAATAAAGAAAGCAGAAGCTCTACAGTGTGATCCCTTAATCATCTGCAAACCTGCAGGCATCTTGTCCCAGTACAATGCAGAACTTGCAGATTCGGGGTTTTGCAAGTGCTTTCTTAATAAGGTTTAGCCCTACATTTGAAGATTAAATGCATACTTAGGTACCCTGGGAAAGAGACCTCAATGTTCAGAGATGTTGAGCACCTGCAGTTCTTATTCTTTTCCTGGACCTCACATTAACAATGCAAAACAAGCCCACTTGATTTAGTGGGCTAGAGATGGATTTAGCTGTCCATCTTGGGAATTCTTCCAGAAAGCATATTAGCTTTAATCACCCTTCACACAGATAGTTAAATTATTATTTATGTTTGAAAAATGTCTTTTCTTTCAATAGCCTTATCTGATGCAAAAAAAGAGAAGGAAAGAAAGAAGGGAAGGAGGGACGCAGGCAGGCAGGCAGGCAGGTAGGCTGAGGCCTGATATGTTAGGAGAGTTGCTACTAAAGCAGCATCCAGGCTTTTGTTCATAGCCAACGATCTTGGGTATTGCCATAATAATATGCTCGGCAAATAGAGCATACGGCTGGATCAGAAAAGTATCCAAAATTCAACAACTCAACTGTGTAGCTTCTTCAAAAAATTGCTCCTGGCACTGAGCAAAGACTGAGCTTTTTCATCCACCGAACTGGCTCCTCTCTTAGTAGTCAGAATAGGGATTTATCCATGTGCATCTTAAGCAAAAAATCCCAGGTAAGCTATGGCTAGGCCTACTCTAGAAAGTTCAACTAGCAAAGCCATATCAGTAAAAACTTTCATGAAGTTAGAGATATGAGTAAAAGATGGACATAGAAGTGTAGCTTATGCTGGGTAGGGCACAGCCAGAATCTATGTTAGTATGAACCCTTCCATAACTACATCCACTTCTGGGTATTTTGTCAGTTTAACTACATCAGAACAATTAAAGCAGAAAAGTTTTTCAGTCCACTTATCTTCTAGAGGTGGGAATCATTTCACAGACTGAGAATCCCTGGGAAAAAAGTACCATTCCATACAAATAAAGGTAGAAAAGGCTTTCTGTTTGTTTGCTTTTGCTGTGATGTATGTACAACAGACAAGCCTTATAGGTAGAGTCAATATCTTTGGTTAGACCAACCAATGTAGTTGAAAATATTAGACAAGTTTTTGTGCACACAAGCTCTTCTTTGTGCCTCAAGGACTGTCTTTTTCCAGTCATGAAAGCTGGGCTGATAAAAGATATCACTTCTACTTAGGAACAGTAATGGTGATAGCTAGAGAATCAAGAGATACACAGGGGTGAGATAATGCAGATGGTTCACACACTTGCTGTAATAGCATATTTACTATTTTGAAGCAAGACTCTCTGTGGAGGTTGATCTACCTAACCAGTTCTGTTCTGTAATAAACATGGAGAGGTCAGGACTGTCAATATGATCCTGGAATTACACACCATCTAGAAGTATTTCAGTGTTGTTTTAACATTTTTTTCATTCATTTTCTGAGGAAAACAGAAATTGTGACAGATAATTACTTTCTCCCTAGTGGAAGTGATCTCATGCACAGAATACCAAACTGCTGAATGGATTTTATCCAAACTTTCCAAAAAGAAGAACAACTGGTTGACAGAGTTGGAAAATTTCTGTTTAAGCACAAAACAGTATTTTGAACAATTTTGTGACTAAATACAATGGCTATTGTAAGAAATCAGTCCGGTAATTTTTTGAATAGTTGTTATATTAAAACTCACCAGTGGCTTTTAAAAATCTTTATCAAAATGTTCACATATTTCACATTTATATTTAGAACCATGATAAACCAGAAAAGCTAGTTCACAGGCAAAGGTAAGGTTGACGATAAGTCAAGTAAATAAAATAATTAAGAAAACTGGTTAATGATGCTATAGTCTTCTTAACCCCACCATGGAGAAAGGGATTATGAGGTAGTTAGAAAATCCTTAATAGAACAGCTGCCATGTCAAATGTTTCTGCCTTTTACAGAAGATGAAAAACTATAGAGTTATGCAATGTACGTCTTCTAAACCAATACATAATGGAGAAATATATAAGCTATTAAAATATACTGAAGCGTTCCTAAAGGCAAAATAGAATGGAAAATTTACATAAAAAGAAAACAGATCAGTAATTTCAAATCAAACTAGTTCTCTACTGAATTGTGTCAGCTGATGCTATAARCTGCCTGGGTAAGGAAATCAACATTTGTTAAATTCTTCTGGTTTTCAAAGTAATTTCTGTTTATTTTAGCTGTTTTTCTCTCTCTCTCAATTTTATACGATTTTCATATGAGAAGAAAAAGGGAACAGTATCTAGCCACTGGCCCTCTACTTGTTATACAGATTAAGCCTTCTAGAAAAATGGCAAAGGAAGAATCAAAACAGAAACAAATTAGGTTTTTGAACGATCTAATTAGAAGTTGTATTAGTTCCTGTTACACACATGTAAGATTATTAAGCATAGCACAAGCAAGAACATAGATGTAAGTGCATAGGGGTTTAAGATAAAAGATGGGAGATCTTTTTAATGGAGTGATATCGGCAATTAAATTTGTAATGTCTTAGTGTGCTGGGTTTGAAGTTTGTAAGTCAAGTCATAGAGATGTTTTAGCCTTGTGTCCCTTTAAAATATTAATGAAGTTAAGACACTTACAAAACTCGTGTCTGACTACAGTTACTCTTCTAATTATATTAGTGATTAAAGTACAATATTATCCAATCAAATAAGATAGCCAAAGTATACTGGATATATCATGTAGTGCATATTGCTTACAAATACATATGTTAAGTGGATACTTTAAAGATAAGAACAGCAAGCTTGGCTGTTCAGTTAGAAAAGGAACTGTTGCTGTAATGTTCTTTCTGATATCTATCTGCTTTGCTCTTGCCAAGATAATGGGCATGGTAACAACTGCTAGGGTTTTACTTTGTTAGAAAAATACCTGTCTTAAGCCATTATTCTCCTTCTACTGTACAAACATGCATTTATTATAATAAATTTAATAACTTCAACACAACTTTTTTGAGAACAGATATGCAACTTCCCTATCTTTATTTGTACAGAATATTTGGTGTGGGAAATAACTGGATTATTTGCTCCAAAGTTTTCTCTGCTTTTCCGAGGCAGCGAAAGAAAACAGCAAGGACAGCAGATAACAGAAATAACTGGATAAAAGATAGCAACATTTTAACTGATAATATTATGCAGGTAAACCCACTTCAGGGCAGGAATGAAACAGCGTTCTTCCTGCCATATATGTCATTGTGAATAGTAAAGGATTTGTCACTGGAATTTAGAAGACAGATGCTGAAGAGGAAAAATAAAAGTCAGATTAGTCTTTATATCTGTATTGTCTCTGTGGGGAAATAAACAAAGTAAGCATTTAGAAAGAAGTAAATTCATGTGTCCAAAATCCACAGGCAGCAAGATTCACAGCTCAGAACAGGCTGAAATCCTTAAAAAAGATTTCTATCTAATCTTTGGTCTCCCAGGAGAGCAGGATGATGAAAGTCTTGTGTAATGTATACCTGAATCTAGTCCAGGGTGACTGTTATCTAAGCTCAGGGTTATTCCTGGGGCTRTGAGTGGCAGATGATTTTTTGCATGTACTGACATTTCTAAACAGCTTGACAGTTTTTTTCTTAAAGATGGTAGTTCATTATATTGTCCAAAAAACCCCAATGCTATTTATAACACAGGCTGGGAGACTTGTTTGGATGCTAGGGAGTACTGTGATGGAATGCACTACTGAAGAAAGAAGGCACTAGTGCAAAATGAAACATTAAAATACCCATATTGAGATCTGATGGTTCATCAGTTTAGTATTGTAAGGCATAATAAGAAGTAGGTTGTTCTTCTACAATGCATTAGAGCTTCTTTGTTTTCTTTTCCTCTGTTGCATCTCAAATTATCATCAAGCAGTAAGAGGTATTTATTTTAATAGGTCATGGCCATAACTTTGGTTAGCCACATTATGATATAAATCCTTTCCAATTAGGGAAAAAAATTACATCTAGGCTGGGACTTGTCTGAACAAAGCATCTAATGCCTTAGACTTCACAGAGAATCCTGTCTGGAATCCAGCTGCCACTGTGTCACCCTCAAATCCTACAATATTTCAGCCAGGCTCATTCACATGTCTCAAACAAACAAAGACTTCTAAAATGACACTAGCCATCCATTTATAGGTAGCCAAATTCCACCTATAATGTTTACACACTGAAGCAAGGCAGGTACTAAGGATCTGGTGTCATTTTTTCTTTGTGCTATATTGGTTTTCCAGCAACAGCACTGAAGAGCTCTGAAGACTTGCGTCAGTCTGCCCTATGAAAAAGTTTTTAAGCTGGCCATTTTGTATTTTACTGCAGCATGCGTACTCCAGTTTTGAGACTCAGTAACAGTTGCAAATTTACCATACACAAAAAAAGAAGAAAAAGAAGTCTTTTCCCTTTCCACCATTTGTTTTTAAGACCCTGGGAAAATCCTGTCTAAAGCTGATTGCCAAGTAAGAGGATCTAAAACAGAAGGTTTTTTTGCTCTTTTCCTCTGCCTGCATTGCATCTGCAGGAGAATATAATCCCAATACTAGTAGGCAGCTGCCTAGGAATCTTCATGTTTGCTCACAGGTGAGCTCCAGATCATGGAGACTACTACAGCCACACGCTGCTGTCTGAAAGAGGCATTCACAGACCAAAACTTGCCTATGAAAGGTCTCTACCTCCATAGTTCAACTGGGTGTCTTCATGACCTATGAGAGGTCCTCAGAGAAACCTTGATGTATAGCCATTAACAATAATACATGAGGTCAGTAAAAATGTTGAGAGCACAAAAGAACTAAAATAGTAAAATTTCAAGAACAATTTACTTTCTAAAGGTTTATATGAAGGCTAGAACTACATGTGAAGTCCAGATACACACAGAAATGAGATTTCTGAATGGGTGCTTCACATGTATTTATTGTAGAATACCTTGAAACACAGAGAATACTGAAAGAGGGAAACAAACCATCAGTTTGGCTACTTATGAAAGAGTGTTAGCTTACAGTAATTTATAATGGATTATATTTATTTTATTATTATTTTATATTTATTTTCCATTCTTAAAATTTAATATAATCGTAATCTCATATTTCTAATGTGCATACTGCTTTCCAGGAGAGGGCAGTCCATTCCCAGGATCAGTTGGCTCCCATTATATTCTTAATCCAAGAAGTATAACTAGAAACTTGGACAAAGGCAGAAGGTTTCTTAGGCAGGGCACAACCAAAGCCCCAGGAGGTGGTTCCATACTGGACAAACCTGTCTTGGACAAGACAAACTAAAGGTCCTCCACTGTCTCCCTAAAGAAGAAAGAATGTCACTATGTTAGTGATAGCACATGAGTAATCAGGAATATGCAAATAGGAGGTAAAGAAGAAGAGTGAATATATCTCCACAGCTGTACAAGGACAATAAAAGTCATAAAAAACCCTGAACTTTGGCTAGGAAAGAGTTTTCCCTGTCTATTAGATAATTCTTGTAAATCTGTATGTTATAAAGAGCTCTGGAGACAGCCAGGAACTAAGACTGACCATTCCATTTCATTTCATTTCATTTCATATTTTTGTTTCATATTTTTATGGAACAATGTGAGGAGTTATTTCTGCAACAAAATGTAGAGTCGGATTGTTTTTCTTCACTTATGATCTTCCCTGTCTTCTATCTACCTCTCACTGCCAGGTATGTGACTCACTCAAAACAGCCTTGAAATCTGCTCTGGAATAAAAAACAGGGTGGTAGCAGGACAGTAATGTAACAAAACTCAGTGTGAGAACTTATGGAAGAAGAAGTGATTATTTTTACGAAATCTCTAAATGAGTTGATTTTCCAGTTCACACTCATTCTCTCATAGATTTCATTTGCTTACACTCTTACACCCACATACACACAAGCACCAAGATGTATGCATCCAAGCAGTCCAGTCAGTATTACTGGTGTGCAACATGAAGGACAAGGGACAGCGGCTACTGAGTCCTCATCACATCTTGGGTTATTTCCAATTGGCGATGACTAACTAGTTTTTGGACAGATCTTTTACATCATTTAGGAGTCAACAGCTCTTATGGAGTGGTCCTTTTCTATAGTTTGTCTTCCTGATGGGTTAACAGAAAAAAGAATGGCACAATGTGATGTGCTAAACTTTATTTTCCTCCTGCTGCTGTCAGATGGGTCTTCCACTGACAGGCTGCCTGTGCTGTGGTCTTTACCACAGCATAGGCCTTCTAGGTTTGACAGGAACAGCATGTTCCTCAGTTTTATTACTGGGAAAGATGTCTTTCGTTATCCTTTTAACCTTTGTTCTGCTCTTTCTCCTGGCACTTACACACACGTTTCCATTCATATTTTGTTGATGCCAATCTTCATATTTCTATTCCAAGTGTCCATAACATCACAGACACCCACAGTGTCTAGGGAACATCTAGTTTTAGTGCTAGGAAAGGGAGAATGAGGCACTGTATGTATCTTTCAACTCTTACATTTTAAATGGAGGGTGCAGCACATACTTTCAGAGAATAATCTAAGAACTAAACCACTGAGACTAAGGTATAATTTGATTTGCTTAGAGCATCAAGCAGAAACTTGAAGCACAGCCATTAACAATGATACAGGAGATCTGTGAATGTACTGAGAGCACCAAAGAACAAGAAAAGTAAACTTCTAAGATCAATGTACTTTCTAAAGGCTTGTAATGAGGATAGGAAATGACTGATTAGATGCTCCTAAGCTTTTCTTACCTGACAGGTATCTGTGCAACCATTAACGGGCTCAGCACAGAATTCAAACTTTTTGACTCTTCCATTTGGAAATTCAAAGCTATTGCATGCTTTATTTTCAATCATGGGCAAGCTGGTCTGTTTTAGGACATACTCTCCACCAGTATATTTTGGAAATAAACAACCAACAAAAAAAATATAAACTACAAAAATAAAGACTGTTATCAAGAGCTTAGTACTGACAGTTTATCTGTCCTCCAACCTGTTCTCCCATCCTAATTTTATATCAGTGGGAGCTGTCTGTATTCCATGCCTTAATACATAAACCTCATAGACTTTGAGACAGAATAGTCTTTGTAAATGATTTAGCAAGGGGTAACAGAGAAACATCTGATTCAGGGGTGAGGAGGAGGAAGAAAACACATCAGTCTATATGCATTTTGAAGTTATTTAAACTTTATTAAACCTAAACTTGGAAACATTTAGAAATTCAGAAAGAAAGTACCCTTCATATTATAAAACCAAGGACACCTTTAAAGAGGCCCTGTCTTTGCTGGAGAGAGTGCTGAAAGCTCAGAGAAATATCACTTTGCTTTTAATTCACGGCAGTGTAATAATAAGACAAGTTCTGATACTGGAGAAATGCCTTACTGCAGGCTCAGCAGTAAGTTTGGATCTGTTCTACCCCAAAGACTGAGGAAAAAAGAGGTTCAAGTATAGATTTTCCATTCAATTCTTTGTACAGTGAGTTTCCAGCCATAAAGCTTGGATAATGAACTTTTCACAAACTGCAAAGTTTTCAAAGATGTGGCTTTTGCTCTGATCCATCTCTAATCCTCAGGTTTTTTAGCTGATGTGACAGAATCTTATCTTCATTTTCACTCCACTTTTGCCACAGTAAATTCCAGTTAATGCCACTCACTGATGTTTTGGTGAATGCTGCAGGTATACATTAAACTGATGATGGGGTTTCTTATTTGTGGCCAAACAGTGTACAAAAGGGATAAGGAATCTGTGGAATAGTAAGCTAAAAGGAAAAGACTACTCTGGAAAGAGGGAAGCCCTGCTTGGTTTCACTGGTTTTATTCTCTCTTTTTTTTTTTTTTTTGATTTTCAGTGTATGTGGGATTGCTCGAGGGGGAATGGAATGACTGACACTGACCAGTAATCTTTGATTTATGTAAAAGTTTAAGTACGCACATTTGTTTTTTCCTGAACAATGAGTGTAAAAATTCTTGAGACCAACTGTACAAATCCTGCCAAGACTATTAAACTCCCAGCTGCATTGACTATGCCTCACCTTTTATTTCTCCCCATCCAGTAGCAAAGCATTCTGTTCCACTTCCTACCATCAGATTTTCTTCAGGTAAACACACAGGTATAACTTGGTCAACAATCATTGCAGGACTGAAAAGGAAGATCCACAAAGATATAAACCCATTAGTTTGTTTGTCATTGATCCACCTGCACTCTATGCCCTTCAGCAATACTGGTGGGAGAGAAGCAAGACACCTGATTGTTTTCACATTCAATAGTTTCATGGATGGATCATGTGAAATGGTTTCATGCAATAATAGGAAGTAAATTAATGACGCAAGCTGAATTCTCATCACATATTTATATCAGTGGAAGCTGTCTGTGCTCCATGCCTTGGTAAATCAAACCTCACAGGCTCTGAGATGGAATATTCTTTCCATGTACCAGGATCAGCAGCCACTTTTCAAATCTATATCCACATAAGTTTATTTGTGAGGTCAGAAGAAAGGAGTTGAGAAGGAGTGCTGGGATTGAAATGGTACCTGCTCAACTTCAGCAAGGCAATGTCTGCCCCGTATGGTCCCTGGAATATACCCTTAACCTCTCGGATTTGCACAGATGGCTCTACAGCCTTTGCCATGTGTAGTCCAAGGAAGACCCTGTAGGAAGAAGGCGTCGATGACCTGTAAGAAATAATTGCACACAATGAGATGAAACACATAATAACACACAATCACGTTCTTATACATGCCCGGGGATCCATCCCTGATAAATGTGAACGTTTCCTTGCAGAAGTATGCTGAACAAGACAGAAGAGCAGATTGTTCCTCTCAACAAAATAAATGCCTGCATTTTTTTTATGTTCACCTCGTGTGTCTGTAAATTGCACAGTGCTTTCTTGCTTAGTGGGCAGAATCAAAACTCCAGCAGCTTTTGGCTATCTGCAACGTTCCCAAGCCCTGTCAGAGGCAGCAAATGCGATCAGTTCTACACCTGCTCTTCACAGTTCAAGAGGCAAAAGGGCAAAAGTGATAACAGCATTAAGTTATGCCTTGCTCTTGTAAGATCAAGATTGAAGCAACCAGAAAACCTGAGGTTACACCAACACAGACTGTATGCTTGGCCTGGGCCTCAGCACAGTGCATTGGTCCAGCAAACTTCATCGCTCTCTTCATTGTTCCCATGTCTGTATTAGGATCAAATATGCATCTTAGAGAAGTGGCAGGCACGAGACTATGTTGCTTCTCAGAGGAGACTGATGTCTGATGCTATGAATGTTCCTCCATTCTGTTCCAATGTCAAGTCAAATGAGTTAGCTTAGCCCTAGAGCAGGGGGGACAGAGACTGCCTAGATGCATAATGGAAGACTGCTTTAGTCTGGCATTGTCTAAACTGACACAGACACGCAAGATGGAGTCTATCAGTAGGTTTGTAAGACCGTGTCCCAGTACAGATTCCATCATCTTTTCTTCTCCCCACAGCTAAAGCAGCTTGTGGTAGGCTTTGATCTGTATGTTGGTGGGATCTTAGTATTATTTCCTTGAAATTCATGAAATCCTTCTCATATAAACATAAAGTTTGCCATAGAAGACACTTACCTTTCCAAACACTGAGCTGCTATAAGAATCCACTGGGGATCTATCAGAGTATCACCACAAAGGTGCATGTTGGTACTGGAATAAAGATAAAAGACTTGATATGACTTGAAGGCAATTATCCATCATCCTTGCAACACACAATGTGTTTATTGATAGACTCTCAAAATGTTTCTCCCCATCCTTTCAGATGCTCTTAATATCAGATCAAGGGTGCTCTCCAGAAGGATATACACCATAACGTAACACCTTCTCTAATCTTTGTTGCTTTTGTCCCCTGATATTTCATAATGCTTCAGTGCAACATGAAGTAGTGATACCTTGTCATAAGACTGACTTCCCAGGTCCAAGAATGTGGCACTGACGTACATCCACCYACAATCCTTTGACATTGCTTGGGTTTCCTCTTTGGTTTCCCACATTCTTGTTGAAAGGGAGCTACAGAATGAAAAGTAGTCACACGAAGGAATTTTAAACATCATTCAAAATGCAATCAAACGTAAGGGAGGAAGGTATAATCGTCATCCTTTTTAGTTGTTCACTCTTTACCTACATAACTGCAAACCAAAAAATACAAATAAACAAATGTTATTAAGTCACTTCCACTAGGAAATTTTGTGGCTAAGATGTCACTTTCCACATAGCAATATCCCACAAAATACTTTGAATTAAGTAGGTATCATTTGGACAACAATGATCAAGAAGTAACAGCATCCATAAAAATACAGTAGCTACTTCAAAAAGCACAGCAGCAGCAAAGGCAAGATTTGTAATCCCACTTCACACTTCCTCCTGTTGAGTTTGTGGGTTTGGTTAGGGTTGTTAAAATTACATGGCAGTGCACACTGACTACAAGAACAAACCAGGAGGACAGAGAAAAAATATTGTATTGATTCTCAGAGACAGATAATGACTCTTTACTGGGTCACTGACATTAGTACAATCAGCTAGACATTTATTACAGGCAGATACTTTTATCAGTTGCATGCGGACATAATTCAAGTCTATAGCTGTCATTAGATTGCTTTTGAGTTTGGGTTGAAAAATGAAGCTACCTCTCACAACTGTCACAAAAGACTGTCAAAAGGAAGAGCAAAAGTTGAGTCTGAGGAGCTGTGTGCTGGACAAGTAGACTGTTAGGTGAGTTGAAAACTGGGGGGACTTCAGGGCTTAAAGCACAGCAATCAGTAGCTCATTGTTTGCCTGGCCAGTAATGAGCAGAGTGCCCCAGGGGGTCAAAACTGGGACCCATATTGTCAGTACCTTCATTACTGACCTGAACAAAGGCATTGACTGTACCATCATCAAATTGGAGGGTGAATTAAAGTAGGGGAAGTGGCTGACACAGACCCCTAGTTTTGCACTAGGGTGGAAGAAGCCTGAAGCCCATGTGCTGGCAAGCAACTGGTTGAGGAGGATCTGAAAATTGTCTGTGGGTTACAGAAAGGGCAAGATGGATAGGAGCCAACAGCGTGCTCTTAGTTGGAATAAGGCAGGCTTCATACTGTACTACCTGAAGAGGAACACGGGAAGCAAAAAAAGGGAGGTTTTGTTCCCCTCTGTTTAGCACTGATGAGGCTGCATCTGAAATACTGTGTCTGGTTTTGAGTCACCAGTTCAAGAGGGAATCTAAGGAGAATCCARCTGAACCTACCAAGAGGGTCAGGGGTCTAGAGCATGTGGCCCATTAGAAGAAGTTGAGGGAGCTTGGTTTGTTTGGTCTGGCAAAGAGGAGGGTAAAGTGAGGTTCTACAGCTGCCTACAGCTACTTGAAGGGGAGTTACAAAAACAACAGAGACAAAGTCTTCTTGGTAATGCCAGACAACATAACAAGGGGCAATGGTCACATACTGGCTTGGGAAGTTCAATTTGGAGAGTAGGAAAAAAAAAAATTAACCAGGGCAAGTGTGGCAGCAACCAGTGTTGCAGCACTGGAGCAAGGTCCCAGGCAGGCTGTGGAATTCTCATGCTTGGATGCTTTCAGGATCTGATGAAACAAAGCCACAGCAGACCTGGAGTTGGTGGCACTCTAGAGGTACTTTCTTATCAATATTTATATGAATCTATGTTTCTGAAACAATAATTACCACACTTGGGAGTTTCACAGTATTCCCAGATTTTCTGGGGGTCTGTTGTGTAGCACCAAGGTCCATTAATATCTCCATCAGGATTCCTGCAATACTTTAACARTGAAAAAAAGAACACAAAGACTCAACTTCAGGATGGAAATACTTCCCAATTTCCTAATTTACATCTAGCACTAATGCAAAATCTAACTTTTGAACAGTTTTTCCACATTATTTTTTGCTTATGATAGATTCTTCTTTCTTCTTGACATATAATTATTTGCTTTATTTTTTATCAAAACCATTAGTTAAAAAGAAAATATGATAAAAGTAAAATTTCTACTTCTGCCATCATCAAGGAAATGTTTGGTCAGCAGAGGTAGCCTGAAGGTCCTGGATTCTAAGGACTTCTGAGAATTACAGCTAGACAGAGAACAGGATTTTGCACTACACACTGAGTGTTGGTTTAGCCCTGATGCCACTTAATTCAATAAGAGTCAGGTCAACACTGAGAATTCTTCAGACTCCTGCTCAGTTTGCAAAGCACTGGGTAAGCAGCAAAGGGCTTTGCTCTGATATGTGCAATGGAACTCATATACTGAAGAGTCAAGAAAGCACCAT
Organism: Apteryx rowi; assembly: GCF_003343035.1. NCBI lineage: Eukaryota > Metazoa > Chordata > Aves > Apterygiformes > Apterygidae > Apteryx > Apteryx rowi. Next base: position 1,209,691 of record NW_020448764.1, read on the forward strand.
GCAGTTTCATATGCATCGTTTGCCCACCCATTTCAAATGCCACATCAGTGTTTTAATTAGCAGGGTTCAAGCAGTGTGCAAAGTCCTCTGCTAGTCTCCTCTGCTAGCTGTGGAAAGACTGAGAGGGTTTCTAGATTTGCTTGAACTCTTTTGTGGGCCCTTGTGGATAAACATAGTCAGTGGATTAGGACAAAGAATTTCATACTATAGAGTTGAAAGACAGAGGAGTTCATTGGGAGGGAAGTGTAACGGTTATTTATACTAGGAAGATGGTATTAGGTTAGAAAAATGTATGGAACTCTGAGTTTCATCTCAGTTCACTATATCAGCTGGAAATTGGACCTGGATCTTTTCCTTTTAGTGCATTAGTCATCTTACCATCCACCCGCATTACAATCAAATCCACTTCCTACAGCTCTTTCAGAATCTGAAACAAGTTCCAGAGACAGGCTCATTTGATAGGCAGGAGGATGCATCCTCCACAGGGCAAGAAATGACCAGAGAAGAGGCTGTCCAGTGAAAAATACAAGAAGTTCTCTTCTAGAGTATTTTGTATCTAAGTCACAAAGGAAAGTCACTTGTTGGTAGTACAATGTATTGTCCAAATGCACAATCATAAGTAATTATGCACATGAATACATGTGCATAACAAACACTAAATTTGAAAGCTTTCTTCTCTTGCAGTACTCAAAGGGAATGTTTTGTTAGCAACACTGCCCATTTCCAGAGAATTCTACCTTCCTTCTTCCCTTTATTTTCTCTTTCATTGAGGGTTTTGCTCCTGTGAACTTGTGGAAGGCCAAATGTTTGTTTTTTTCTGAAGTTGCTTCCAGTTTAGGAAGCTGTGGCTGTGCCTTGTGGCATCTCCCTTCCCCTGGTGCAGTCCCCAGCCCTAATGGATGTGCCTGTTTCTCTGGAAATCAGCTGCCACTCTTGCCAGGCCTTCAGTGCCAGCTGACACAGTGCCAGGGTCATGTTTTCTTTTGCTGACTTGGAAGTACACACAAAAGGCTGTCTTCACCTCAGCATCTGCATTTACCACCCCCCTCAGAAACTGATCTATGTCCATGCCCAAAGGTGAATACACTGCTAACTTGCGGAGAAAAGGCATATAATCTTCTCCTTGTGCCCCACTTATCCCAATGCTAGTATGTTCCTACATTGATCCTAGTCCTTCCAGCTTGACTGACAATGATTCCAGCACCAGGCTGTCCTTTGTCTGTCTAAGAGGGGACAAAGACTATGTCTATACTAATGAACTAAGCCTGGCCAGAGCCTGGGCTTGTGCACTACACCATGATCATGCAAGCTGTTTAATTCTTAGCAGATTCCCTGGCATGGCTTTGGGCCATACTGACTAGCACTGTCTCAAACAGTGCCAAGACATGGTTTGGTGGCTGGCACAATCTACGACTTTCCCAGCAAGCAGTGCAGATGTGGCCTGTGTTTCTCTATAGGTATGAGCTGAGATATGGCCCTTGGTCTGGCCTTGTTTAATTTACTGGCACAGAAAAAGCCCCAAGGAGGATCTCAGGGTTTTCAGATCTGTCAGAACCTCTTTTTCTCATCACATTTTATCCTCAGAGATCAGATAGCTTCAATGATGACACCCAACCCCTGTGAAGAACATACTTAATAGCTGAAAATATGTGATGAGGTGAACTTAATGGTTGATTTGTCTTGGTATGGTTCTCAACCAGATATGACAGAGGTTTCAAAACCTGTAATCTTGGACTACAGCCTGGAAAAGCAGAGCTTGTTAGTTCAGGTAAGATGTATCCCACTGTAGTCTCATCTCATTATATGACAGAAGATGTAAGCTTTTTTTGCATCCTTCTTATTGCCCAGAAGCTATTCAAGAAACTCATGCCAGTCTGACTACTACTAAACAATCCTGTTTGCCAGTGAGAACAGAAATCAAATCTGTGGCTCTATAATCATGTGTTTATGGATTTATCTTTCCATGGAAGTGGCAATTACATCAGCAAAGAAAATGGGGAAATCTAGGTGTTAATGGCAATTTCATTCTCAATTTTTTGTTCCTAGACAAGATCTGTCTCAGAACCCATCTAATATCCTGCCTAAGGTTGTAGAAATGTTCCCCAGAATCAGAAGATGAGCTATCCATTGTTTTTCACTTGAGTCACATGCTTGTAAACTGTCTCTTCAAATATCTGAAGTCAAACGGATCTTGCTTTTCTAATAGCTTGGTACTGAGCCTTTGAAAGTGATTTCCATGGGCATTTGTGTCTCAAAGGTGCAGCTATGTCCACATGAGGACTGGCTATTTGAATAACTGATTATGCCAGAATTTGCTTTGGGACTAGCAATGGTAATTTGCATGCAATGATCAGCTGCTTCACTAGAGTTCAAGTTACCTTGGTGGCCTCACATGAAACATGTTGCCATTCCTGAAGCTGCAGTGCAGCCATGTGGGACCTCCAGTTTTTCTGTGTGCTATGTTGCTGCAGAAGTGCCAGGCTGATTCTTTCTTTGGTAGAATGGTTCTAAAAATAATTTTTTTACATGAAAACTCTGAGATCTCTTTCCAAGCAATCCATGAATATGAAGGGATACCGCTTGGAGTCACCGTCTAAAGAATATATACAGAAAATGATCTGTAGAAGAAAAATAACTCCTCTTCTGGAATTTGGCATGGTTTGTTGCCCATGTTTGCTAATCACCCTCCTTCCCCTTTTCCTAAGTGGGAGAAGCATCCAGGCAGTGTACAAGCACTTTAATAAGTAGCTTTATTTCAGTGACTTTTTCAGTAAACCATCCCTAACAACCTCAGGCCAAGACTGTACAGAGCAGTTTGCCAGTGGCTTATTATCCCAGCTCAGGTAAGCCAATCCTGACATATTGCTCCAGATTCTACATTTAAAGAAAAGAAAAACAAACTGGGTCTGCATCATAAAAGCTTTCATCATTTAAGTAAACTTTGGTTGTGCTTATCAGGACTGTAACTGCTAAGATTTGGGCTGCTCTTTGTGCAGTATTTTTCATAGATAAAAAGAGTGCATTACTATCAATATTCAGTTGAAAAAGCACACCAGACTCTTCAAAATCCTAAAATCACCATAAAATTATGAGATATAATAACAATATTAAAATGTAACTCTGTTCCATCCATGCTGCATGTATATGTATTTCAGTTAGTTATTGTCAGCTCTCAAAAACATAGAGGATACGATTTGTCTCCCTTACTGATTGCTTCCTGGCACAGAACTTCCATTTTCTTCCCTGTGCTTTACATTCTCATCTGCTCTCTGTCAACCTAGAACCAGGCTCACTATCATCTGTGCTCCTTCAGCCTCTTAAGTTTTCTTCACCCTCTCTGCTTTTTAGGGCATGCTGTACTGCTTCAATGGAAAAGGACAGTGAAGGCAGAGAAAAAGATGCGAATCAGTTTGAGTTGATAGACTCTTTCTGTTCTTTCCTCTGAACATTCCCTTTCTCCCTAGTAAAAATAATGCTTGCTGTTTCTTCTGCTCTTCCTCTATCTAAGAAAATCTTCATAATTCCAAGAAGGAAGGAAGGAAGGTATGTCTGATCAGCTGCTTTTCTTCAGGACACAGTAACTCAGGAGAAATTCCTCACAGAAAAATTGAAATTTGATGGAAGAGCTGAGCTTCTCACATCACAAGGAGAAAGGTTTCAGCAAGGTCCAAAGTAATGTGACTGTAGAGGAAACGGTTTACACCATAGCACAAGTCAGGCAGCAGGGAGAATATGAAACACCAGAGCATGTGAAGTCACTGCTTGGAATGGAGGCATGTTAAAATGAGTTAGAAGAAAATGGATGATTGCTGGAGAACTAGAATGGGGATTTGATGTCTATGTGTGCTAGTGCTGTGAAGTATGGCTGCTAAATTTGAGATGTCTGTRGAACTGAGTATCATAGTAAAAAGGTGGCTAAAGAAGCCTGGTATAAACTTTCAGTCTCTATGACTTCTGTCTCTGCCTCTGTCACTACTGAAAAACAGTTTCTAAACCTGCTTCTCCTAGCAGGAATGTCAGGGGCACTCTCTGGAGGGCAGGCCTTGTGGTCCTCAGGCGTACAGGAGGACCTATCATTTGATAGATCATATCTAAAGACGATGCTCATCATTTTTAGCGCAGCCAGAGAGAAAACTATACTAGTGGACCATGGGAGAGTGTGACAGAACTGCTGGACTCACCTTGTCACACAAGTGGTGACTATTCACACCAACAAGAATTGATGAAAACAAATTCTTAGTTTGTTTCAAGGACATGGAGTTTGTTTCTTTGACAATCAGTGTCCATGTTAGAGTGGAGGAAGGCAATATTAGATGCAAATATTGCATTAACAGCTGCTTACATTTTTATCCAGGCCTGATCTTGGATGAGTCTCTGGAGTGAGATAACTGTGGTGATGAGGCTCCTGAGAACTCCACTCTTGACAAGTCCTGCTGCTTCTAGTTTTCATGACTGCACCACGATAATCTTTACCATTGCCAATAATACACTCTGTAAAGGAAGGAGAAAAAGTAATAATGCTTTGCTGTAAATCATTGGGTAAAATTCCAAGATAAATGGAAATAAGCAGATGGAACTATTTCATTCCCTTCTGCTTACATAAAGAAGTTTTTCTGACCTGTGATATTCTGAGAAAAATTCTACTGAAGCATGCGTTTGTACAAAATATCAGTTCACAGAATTTGCTGATTTGGAGATGATTGTTTTCAGCTATCACATATAGTGCAAAAATATTGAAAAGACTCCATCATACTGTTTCTTATGCACTTAGTATTAGAGTGACCCATTTCAGAGTTAAAATGGAAGAAGTTCCTGCTTCCCACAGATATTACTTCAGATTTTTTGCCATCACCAGCAGGTATTAACTTGTTGTTTGCAACTGAGTCACATTTTCAAGCTTTTCTCTTCAGCCACAAGAATTAGAAATCATTTTTAAAAGCAAAGTTTAGGCTCAGATGGTTCTCACTACTGCAAGAGGCAGGGCTCTGGATGCGTGCCTATTAGCAGCTATGTTATAAGCCCAAAGATTGCTCCTACAAGGTGTTGCACAGAGTACTTAGTACCTTGCAGGATCAAATATTTAATCTTGTTCTACCTTTTTTCTTCAAAACACAACTGCCCATTGCAATGTTTTGCCACATGTAAAGCACAGCTTCTGTCAGTAAGGTTTTTAATTAGAAAAACAAGCAAAATAAGGCAAATAAAATCCTCAGCAGAGATACTAATAATTTGCTACAGATAAATGGAAAATGTTAGCTGCACTTGAGCAGAGAATAGAACCTATAAAAGAAATGTAAAGGTATGGCCCAACCCAGGCCCTTAGTTTGAAAGTAGGCTCCTGAGATACAGCTCTTGGTGCTCAACCTACACCTCACATCACCTGTATTCTGCACACATGAACAGACTTGAGGGATTTGAGGGAAGGTTCGCTTTCACTGGGCACACAGAACAAAGTCTTCTGTACACAGGAGATCTCCAATTACTAAGACAGCCTCTTTGTTTAGGTAGACTGAAAACAAAATCTTCACGTCAGTTATTAACCTCATATCTATATGTGCTGTCATGACTAGTAGCTCTTTCAATACTGTGATGATACAGTCTCAAAACCTCCCATTTGATTTCTTCTGTGTCTCTTAAGAAGAAAAGAATATTATACAATATGATAGATAACAATGGGGAATTCTGTTAACATACACATTTCAATACAGAATCCTGGCCACTTAATTCTAAGAAATTGTAAACTAGAGGAAAGGTATAACTTCTTACCATACTCTACTGTCATTTAGACCGATTTCAGTAGGTACCTCTTGGTTCCACCTTCTTTTAATTCTAGAAGAGTCAAACTTGTAGCTATGTGGTTACTTGTTATGTTCGAAACAGTCATATCAGTGCCTGGTTCTAATGTTGAATAAGGTGGTTCAGGTGAAACAAAGTGTCCTCCATAGTCACACTTTTGCAGATTCTAATATTCCCATCTCACAGTAGGAACAGTAGTGTAACACCAAGGGGCTATATCATCACCTGGGTTTTGGCAATAGTTCTCTCTCAGATCCCTAGAAATATAAATACAATGCACTTTGATTCATATATAGCCTTCAAAAAATGCATGGGAATATTTCACAGAATAGGTGAGGTGTGCAAAATACATAAATGGTACAGATTTGCTTCTTTGTTATATATCACAGAACTCAGATAACTATCAAGTAAAAAGAAATAAGTAATTATTGATATGGTATAAACAGCAAGGTGTATATTGTACAACAGCATAGCTGTCCATTTCATTTTTGATAAAACCTAATAATGTTTGTGGAGTCTTAACTGCAGGTTATAGAAATATTCTGACTAGCTGCATAATGCTTGATGATGTAGTATTCATCTTTATTAACAATCACTAGAACATATATGCAAATGCAGAAAATATCCATTAATTTTAATACACAATTAAACTGATTGTATCTTTTAGGACTGGGAGCTTACCATAAAGATTAAAAAGAATGCTTTTTCCAGTGTTAGAAATTGAGAAAACAACAGAATTGTTCCTTCTAACTTTTAGGACCAGTGAACACATACGCATGTGAATTTGAGTAGGGATTACTATCTAGGAATAGTTCTACTGAATTCAGTGAGCATTTCCTCACATAAGTGTTTGCAAAGTGAAGGTTGGATGGGATAGTAAGGGAAATGGTCGTCTTCTCCCCAAGAATTTTAAAGAGTTCAGATAATTTCTCCATCTTGAATCAGAGGAGTGACAAAATCTCCAAGAGTTTCACAAACAGAAATCTTTCACAAAAATAATAATTGAGTTGATCAAAACAGTGTGATTTGGGATGGGATAGAAAGAAGAGATGAGCTGTAGGCAGAGCGTGAATAGAGATTTATGTGAGAAGCAGTAAAGATACACTGAAAGGATTCGTGAAGCAAATGACAGATGAGAGGACTCCAGCAGGATGATTACTGAAACTGATATATTGTGGATAGATCGAAAAGGACAGGATTCAGCGTTACAGAGCCTGGAAAGGAGATATTTTTATTAGTCTCACCATTTCCATTCCAGTGCACAACTAAGGGTGGACTTGTTAGCCAATGTGATGGCTTTCCCATATAAAAATGGTCCAGGCCATTGGTAAATATCTAGGCTGTTGAATTCTTCCATTTGTTACTCACTGAAGCAGCTTTAAAGGCTATCGCAGCTCTCTCAAATATTAATAAAGAGACAGCTTTGGAAAGCAGGCAGATATTTTGCCATATGCCTTAATGACTGTTCTTGCATATGTTCTTCAAGAGTAATGGCAACTCTTAAATTCTTTAAGGGCAATTTAAAATAATGTTTTTTATTTATGTTTAGTCCACAATTTAAATGTTGTGGAAAAAAAGACCAAAAGGTCATTTTTAAAGCTTGGACAAATAATAAAGTTTCTGGCTTAGAAAAATAGTAATGAAAAGTCATTTTTTTAACAAGGACATTCCCTTCTACTTTTAACTACTTCAAGGCAACTGTGTGTAAAGTGAGAACAACTGGCTAAAACAACACAAAAATGCAAAATAAACATATGCTCTTGGGAAATTGCTTGCCGTCCTATTGTGATGATGTGGCGGCACTGAATTCCAAGCTTGGCATTTCCTTCCTGTGATAGTAAAAGAAGCTGTTCCACGGATAATCCAGGCCTCTCTCTCAATAGCACTGCTCTGGACTTGCAGACTGCCTTGGCATATCATCATCTATAATGAACAGCAGAAACCAGTCCCTTAATTTTATTTATGTGCTTAAATTTAAAATAAAAAAAAACCTTCAGGAGAGAGGTAAAAGTGAGTTAGAAAAATCAGACAAAATAGTAAGCAGTTGCAGGAATGTTTGAGAATAAAAACCAGAAAGCATGTGTAAGGGTGTCTGGAAAGCCTTCATGCACCAGATGGTACTTGACAGGAGCACTTGCATTTAAATTTCACTTCTGCACACCAAATTTGTTTGGATTAGGGAATCAAAAGGTACACATATAGATCTAAAATTTCTTCAAATTAAATTTTTCATAAGTTAGATGTAGGAGATTAATGTTCAGGATTTAAAAAAATGGATCATTATTCTTTTACTGCTTTTTTCTCCTTTCATCCCYGTTTTCACCCCCCACCCTCCCCTCCAAATGCATTAAGACAGAGACATTTTTCACCAGAGATCTTTGGTCGTGTTTGTTTTTCATATCTTCTTGTATTTAGTTACATGTAAAAGGAAGACTAGAACTCTCTAATTTGTCAATCAGTAGACCTGTTGTTTTTTTTTTGTAAGAGCTAAAACTCAGAGTGAGAGATACAAGGAGGAAATTATTCATTACAAATTAAACTCAGCAGTAAGTATCTGTCTTTGACAATCTGTGATGCAAAATTGCTTAAAGCACACTATTTATATATAGTTCAGAAAAAATCAATCATAACGTTTAGACAAACATGAGAAGACCATACTTTGATTTGTGGAGTGCACTATCCACCCCCTTCTGGCATAGCACACCCTTCTGAGTTCTGTCTTTTGTTCCTCTGTAATCCTCCCCCTTTCCTTTCTTGCACTCTAGAAGATAAACTGAAACAAAATATACTTTTGATGAATCAGTATCAGAAGTTACATATGTCTCCCCTAACTGATGTTGTGCACTTGCAAATCAGTTATATTTAGCATATTTCAGACATTCAGTCCCACAGAAATGTGAATGTTATTCCATTATTATTAATAAAAGGAAATTAGAGATATGAACAAAGTACATAAGGAAACTTATTACAGGTGTTCACATACCTTGTTTCTCATAGAGAACTGAATTTATTCTTTTGAAAATCTTTGTTGTCCTGGAGGTTTTAGACAATGTTAAACACCATTGATTTTTACTGAAGAATAGGAAGGCCCTGTTGAAATTGAGAGGGGAGAGCACATGAAGAGCAATAAGTCATTTTGTTCAAACTGTTATCCTCTGAACATTTTTAGAATCTATTCTGGATGTTGTACATCGTATTTCAGAGTTAGGCTTTGGCCCCTGTTTTCATTAGTGACTTTTACTCCCAAGTGCCAAGTGCCTAAACTGGTCTTAGCTTCCAAATGATATGGATATATGAGGAAGTTATAGCACCGYAAGCTAGGCTGTGAACTTACAGCTGCTTCTTAAGTTACTCACAGTAACCACTTTCATCCGTGCTTTTACTCCAGCAAATGGAAAGTATCGAGAATCACAGAATAATTTAAGTGGGAAGAGACTTATGGAGGTCTCAGTCCAGCTCCCAGTTAAAACAGGGCTGACTGCTAAGCCAGATGAGGTTGCTCAGGACCGTATGCAGTTGAGTTTTGAATATCTCCAAGGACGGAGACTCCACAGATTCCCTGGGTAACCTGTTTGAATGTTTAACTACCACCATTAGAAACAATTTTTCCAAACATCTGATCAGAATTAAGTAGTGTAATCCTTCTATCCAAATTAGAAAGTGACAAGAGGAAAACTAACCTGCATTTAATTTGCATTAAGAACATGAGAAATTACCAGGAAGTCATTATGCACTGTAAATCCAGACCCAATTTTACCTCTTAATAGCATATTTATGTCATTTCTGAACCTTCTTCTATCTTGGAAAATGTTGTTTCTTGCCTAGACTATGTACTGACTAGATTGCAACTAAGCCTGCAGAACCTAAGCTAATGTTATTTTCCTTGGGTATCATGTTATGAGATGCCTTTATATTTATATCAACATTGGCTAGATCAAGTTAATTGAGCCTGACTTAAGCTCAACTTTTTGCCTTGTGTGGACAAAGTTATAAACACTGTATAACGTTTATGGTTGCTTTTTTAAAAGGAGACTAAGAATATCTTGTTCAATACATATGGATGAATGCACAGGTGGGAAATCTCCCCACATTGTAATATCAACCTGATTCTCAAATCATTTTTATTAAGATATCATCCCATCTCTGAATTATATGTTCTTCATCTGATTTCCTACACCCAAGAACTCAACCATTCTTCCATTGTTTTAGGATATTTATATGCATGATGCAAGGGATATTTATATACATGATGCAAGGCCCAAGTGATTTGGCCTGAACAGGTAATATTGGACAAAGCAGATACCCAGCTTCAAACAAAAGATAAAGGCAATTTGTAAAAGATAAATGTGTGTTCTGAATATTTCTTCAGAAACTTTTGACCCATTCAGAGGCCTTTTCCCCAAATTTCACAAGTGCTGCTCAAGCTCTTTGTCCTCTCCTGGCCTGAAAAGAAGGGTGGGATCAAAAAGCAGAGACTTCTGTGATCCCTTCTGGTTGCATCCCCTAAAAAAAAATGTACTAGTTCTCCCTGATGCTAGGTTTTCAACCTTTTTGAAAATGATTGCAAATTATAAAATGCTTCAGAAACTCTGTAGCAAGTTATTGTTGCCTTGAATTAAATCTGGGTATAGAGAAACATATCACCATAAAGAATCCAAAAAGTTCATCTCTTTCAAAAAAGCATTCTCTGGATGTGGTACACTAAGTATTCCTGAAGCTTAGAAAAGAAGATACCCCTGCCTCACAGGAGGGACCTGCAATGAGGACAGCCACCCATTATGATTCAAAGGTCTTCCTTTAAATTACACCACCAGCCCCACTCACAGTCAGCTCCAGAAATACTAATGATGGCACAAGTAACAGTAAGTCCCACTAACACAGAAAAAAAGATGAAAGGAGACTGCTACAGGCTGGCCATCCCCTGCTCTATCCCGGCATCAAAATCTCAGTAATATCCCTACAAACAAAGACATAGAGCTTTCATGTGAAAAACAAATAAACAAATGAAAAAAACCTCCAACTTTCATTGTTTTCTCTACACAGGATGGCCACTGAAATTATTCTACACATGATAACGTCGTGGATACTCAGGCCTAATGGCAATGTGATAGGTGCAAAAACCACATCATTGCTGATATCTCATTTTCTGAATAACATATTTCTTTCACGTTCATATGTGAAAAAGTTGTGAAGAAATCTTCACGCAAATATTTTTCAGTGTACTGTATTCCTCATCAAAACAGCAAAATATTTTTCTGTAATACATGTTGATGTTAGAAACAGTTTTTCTAATCTCTCCTTCCATGTATTCTCTCCTAATCTGCATCTCCCAGGTGGTCACTTCTTGATACCCATTGCATTCCTTACAAAACTTTAGAAAGTTGCATTGAAAAAAAAAAATAAAGCAGAATATTCAGAAACAGCACACCTAAATTACCTGCAGGTAAAACTTTTTTCAACTTCACATTGTGGTGCACATTCTTCTGCGGTATTTGCCTTATAAAACCATTGATGTGCATTTATCCAAGCTCACTCTGTTTTTCAATAGCTGTCTAAGATGTTTCCTTGCACTAAAAGAAAAAAAAGAATATAGAAAAATGAGCATTTTTCTGACCGTTTGTGACTTTACATCCCACTTTCAACGTAGAATTTGCGTTAAAATGTAATTTCTTTCATTTTGCATTAATGGTAGCAAACTCTGAATAAATTCAGTCTCCTGGAAACAGCACAGGATAGCATTGCTTGAATAGATGGTACGGAACAGGAGAGAAGGCAGAGCAAAGACAGAGCTTTCAGCAATACAGTGTACTGTTTTTGAAGACAAATATTAGCTTAAAACAGGGCAGAGGGGTTTTCCCAACTGTTGCCCTGGGACTAGGCACTATTACATTTTAGATCTCACTAGTAGTCTCCTTGCATTTCAGCCCCTTACCTTTAAAATGCCTGGCTCACTGAGGGGTAATGAGGATAAATATTTGGAAAATTCTGAAGTAATCAAACATGATAGCAAGGAGGAACATAGAAGCACTTAAGACAGTGAGACAGAATACTGATGGCTTCAGTTCTCCACCATCCAGTTGCAGAATTATAGAGCAATGGATTCTATGAGCCACCTGTGATTCTCTCCACTGTTAATCGTAAATTCCATGTGTTCTTCAAAACTGTCCCAGTTCCGCTACTCGTTCTTTTTTGCTCATAAAGGAATGTGCATTCTAGCTGGTTCAAGCTGAACATAAGAGAGTCTGAGTGAAATGCCTACTCAAGTGGGAATGAGACTTAAGCTGAATCTCCAAACAGCAGGAGGAAAAGGAAAATGTGCTTGACACAATTGCTTGACAATCAATTTAAAAATTGATTTCAAAAGATAAGCAACATGCATCAGCCTGGTTTGAAGCCATTCTAAGCACAGGACAACTAAACAGGACAATCACAAATGTAAACTGATCTATTCACTTTACAATATTTCTTTTAGAAATGAACTTGCATTAATCCAAAGTGTTTCAGACACTTTCACTGAGGCCATATTCCTCATTAACTAGAAATAAGAAGGCTGATCAAATACGGTAACCGCATTTTATTAACCCAACACACACACAGCACATTCCTTTATAGTTTATCATTTTTCTGTATAGTTCTGTCATACTGTATCTCTGAATTACTACATAACTGTAAAAAAAGCATTGACTTGCTTGTTTACTTGTTACTTGTTACTATATCTTAAAAGTGCAGCTACAGCAGTAAATATAGACATATCTAATGTCTAAATGAAAACACAGTCTGATACTACATCAAAGTTGATTGTGTACTGTGTTTACTGGAATATATACTCCAAATCCCTAAAGCTTTTACAGATCTGCTTAGAAGTAACATGTATCTTTTAAAATTTTACCATATTGTTTAGCTATTGTTGTAAATTGTTTAACCATTTGTTATAAATCTGCTTATATTTCTTTGAAAGACAAATCCTGCAACATCTAAACAACCGCAAATTGTATTTTAATCTACTAAAAGCCTATTTTTGCTCCTATTCTAATTAGCAATAAGAAAGCCTCATATGAAAATGTAGTCACAGAAAAGAGTGAATATCCTCTGCCTTTGTTCATGCTGTTTTTTTTAATGCTTGGGTTTCAAAAAAAAAAAAAGCAGATTAAAAGTAGGGCTGCTAAACGACAAAATATTTGAGAGCAACAGAGGCAATAAACAGATCCAGGGCCTGCTCCACATTTCAGTGAAGTTAAATGGAGTTTTTATCCCAACTGAAATAGGTTTTGTAGCAGACTTTCAATGGTCTAAGCCTAAAAACATCAGAAAGACGTCCTTGTCCAGACCATATCCCTTCCCCCAAAGTAGCTATAAACAGATAAACAGAGAAGTTACCCTGGATAACAGTGTATACATATATAGCACTGTCCCAGCCACCAACAATTTTCATGTAAGCTTGATTGCAGCTTGACTTCTTAAGCTTGGTACTCTGTATTCAATTTTCACAAAAATCAAAAAGTATCTTAGTAATAAATTGTACTGGATCAGAAGAACAGAAATATTTTTCAGGTAAAAATATACATTATATTATATACTTTTATATGTTAAATACAATGTATAATATATATTTATACCAATTTATATCTCCACATAACTGGTTCAAAGCTGCTTTGGGGACCCCTGAACTCTGGAGGAATTAATATCTTAAGCAAGATTCCCGTTGTAAATGTAGTTGGAACTGAAGTGTTTCATAGGAAACCAAACTCAGGAGCTTATATGTCTCTGAAACCCTGGAATACTGGCTACTCAGATGAAACTTGAATTCTGTATCTTAAGCTCATCCCTAAATCAAATAGAAACTTGCAGCAGCTTGTTAGGAGTGCAGTATCCATTTTCATGTATGTGCCACCTTCTACAAAAGATATTTCTTAAAGACAAGAAATTTTTTTTTAGCAGTCCTGAGCAATCATAGGTCTGATGTTCTTGCAGTGACTGTGGTGATTGATCAGTAAGCCTGAAAATCAGAACCTGATTTCACAAACTTGATTTTGAAAATAGTGGGTTTTAACTTCACTAATTCAAATGCAAGGCAAAGAAATCTTACCAGAGCATAGAAATGAGAGAGAGAGAAAGATGGCTTTGCTAATCCCCATTTTGGCCCAGCAGGCTGGTGCTGGAAGTTGTGTGTGTCGGTGCACAGTCTTATCAATTCTTGCTGGAGTTATGCATCAAAAAACAGATGTGTTGAAAGAAGTTAATAATTTCCTCAGTTTCATTTTCATTTTTTTAATCTCCAAACATTACCTTGAATGTAAGCACTTACAAAATAATATTCACATGCTTGTACTGAATGCTGGGAAAGGTGAAGGCACTCTTGTTTTACTAAACACGTTACTCTGACATTGTTACACCTCATTTTGTTTAACTAAGGACAATATTACCTAATCATAAAGCCAGACCTGTTTGCCCATCCATGTTGCAGTCTGATTTTAACAGCAATTCAATTTGCCTTACCCAGACACTCCTTCCTTTGGAAAAGTTGTATTTGCAGCAGTGTTCTCAGTCAGGTTAAGACAAGAGAGAATCATAATCAAGGAATAATAGATTTAAACAGGCAAGTCTTACTCTCCAGAGTCTACAAGAGAAAGGGTTACATGCAATATAAGAAATGCAGGATTATAAAGGACCTTCAATCTAGTTCCCTGCAATTGGAGATCCACACCTTACCGTCACACACAAAAATTTATCAAACTCCATTATAAAACTGTATGTTCTTTGCCCCTACACACTACTCCAGCAGGAAGACTGTTCTTAATCTTCATTGCTCTAACATTGTGGTAATGATGGCATGAAAGTGCAAACATGTGAGAGCAAGGACTGATGTAAATTGGGAAGGAGTCGGATAAGTTATCATTTGCAAGACTGTGAAATCTCACAGAATTTAGAGYGAATTCTGTCTAACCTAAATTTCTCTAATAGGATCTCCTAACAGCAGGTTTGTTTGACTTTTTGTTTGGTTGGTTGGTTTTTGAACTGAAAACTATTTCAAAACACCTGGCAAAGCCTCGTAGTGTACAAAGTCTCACTGGAGGCAGACTCTGCCTGGAGTCCCAGTGCCCTTTTAAAACAAGACTTTCATTTGTGGAAATCCTTAGCTTTACAGATAGAAAAGAAATGCTTCAGCCCAAGGAAGTAGCTGTCAACTGAAGATAGAAGTGGTTATACTCATCACAGATGGAAAAAACAGCTGAACAGAGGGATAGACAGCAGTACATAAGGATTCAGTTGTTCTTTGGCTGCCAGTGTATAGCTGTTGTGCAACTGTGCCTGATGCACTGCAATTTCAAGAAAGAAGGACTGAAAACACAGTAAACTGCACAATAGCCCTGGCACCTGACCTCTTGAGGTCAAATTTCTTTACCAGCCAGACTCGCTAGCACTTAGAGTGTCCACTGATAAGCTGCACGATGGAATAATTAAAATTGACTCAAAGCCGGGCTGTGTACAAGTATATTTGAGGACAGGATTAGAATTCCAAATTATCTTGACAGACTGGAAGAATGGCCTGGGAAAAAGTAAGGCTTTACTTTTCTCCAGAAAAAAAAAAAATGTAAATATGAAGTGGAGAATATCTAGCAATTTTGCAAAAAAGAGACTGCATATTCCAGTTTTTCATAAGCTGAAGAGGGGTTAATATCAAAAATGTGTCCACTTTTGGCACAGCACTTCAAAAGACAGTTTGAGAGAGGCGACTAAAAATGGTCAGGTATCCTGAAACATCATCTATGAGGAAAGACTGGAAGAAATAGGTTTTGCGTAGTTTAAACAAAACTTGCAGTTCTGGGACAGTGGGACGACACAATAGCAACTTTCAAATCTCTAAGAGGTTCTGTACTCATGATGGATAAGTTTAAATTCAAGTTTGAAAGACTCARGGCAGACATGAAGAAAAACCTGCCATGGTAAGAACAAGAAAGCTCTGAATAGATTGTCTGAAAAGATGACTTAGGACTGATGTAGAAACAGTTGCTCTGCTGTAGGGCAGAGGGATAGAACAGATAATCCTGTTTTTCTCTGAAACGTTCTAGTATCTTGGACCTGAGCTCTTTGTACTCCCAACAGTCCAGGAAGTTGTGTCATCTGGCACTTGGAACAAGGATGGGACAGATTCCACCACTAGCTCTAAAACAGATACCCCTGTGTCTTGGGCCACTTCTCCATATCTCATTTCCTGTTTCAGTTGGGAGTTCAAACTTCAAAATTTGATCCTTTGAAGAAGGTTGAAACCTTCTTGAACAAGTTTCAAGAAGCATGGTTTAATAATTTAAAGCTCTCTGATAATATGAATATTTTATTCTACAAACTAATTTCACCATTTCAAAATGTTTTGCTCTTTTTCACTGAGAATATACCAAGTGTTCTCAAATACTTCAGCTATTCAAGCATTTATGGCATTACTGATATCAGGTAAATTAAATGAGCATAAAGACAATGTACATCCTGGGGACTTCAGCTTTGGATAAAAGGTCAGAAAAATTAATTTTTTTACTGTAAGTAAAATAAGATTTTTTAATAATAAGATTTTTTTTACTGTAAGATTTTTTTACTGAGTTCAAACAGTCAATCTGGGGGTTACTACATGGGAAAAACAATGCAAACATGAAGAGGAGGATGCTGGCTTGTTCTCTTTAGCATTCTGAGATGGAACAGAATGCAGAGAATTTGTAAGCTTTTTAAGGATAGGGATAGGAATTTTATTTCCTGTAACTGTAAACTAGAGAACAACTTTGAATTAAAATAATAAACTAATAAGTATGCAGATATCTTACCAAAAGTGTAGGAGAAGATTCCACTGGTATGCATTTTAACAGTCCAAATTTTGAGTTTTGCCTCAAAAGATTCAGATGCCCTTGGCTGAGTAGGAGCTTTTACCTACAGAAGGAAGAAGAATCCTTCAGATACAGTACAGTGGAAAACAACCAACAATGCCTCATAAAGTAGATTACTGAGGTAAAAATATCCCTCTTGTTCTGCAAAAATGCCATCAAAGAATAATAGGATACTGGGAAGAGTTTGGAAGGGAGAAGTGTATAGTCCAGCAGGGACTCCCCAAAAGGGAAATTTATACTGAAACTCAGTACCCCAGCAAAGAAGCAGGTCAAATGGCAGCACCATTCTTGGGGAAGACACAGGAAAACCTTAACAGTGTCTTGTTCCTATGGGAAAAGAATTGCAGAATGGAATTCAACTTAGCTAACTTAAGATGAAGGTAAGATACAAGGTAAATGCTGATGTCTAACTAGTCTGTGACTAATTAGTCACCCCTCAGATACCCTTTCCAATCAATGGAGAGACAGGTACTTTGGAAACAGTTCATCTGACTAAATATATTTGTCTACTCCAGGGTGAGTCACATCCTAGGAACTGTCATTTCTGTCATTGATTACAAAAGGAATTTAGTGTAATGAACTTAGCAGTAGACATCTACACTGTAGATCTCTGTATTTGATCAGATAAATCCACCTACAGTGTACGCAGTCCCACTGAGAAAGAGCTTACTTCACTTTCATCTGTTCTCAAGAATGTGCTGAGCAAGTGCTCTTTCCATGTGGACATGCTAACCATTAATAGGAAGATCGGAAAAACAAAGAACATTTGGGCCTTTTTAGTTACTGTTGCTTGCTGCTGAAAGACTACAAGAAATAACTGATCTGTCATCAAGTTCCACATATGCTTGTGGTCAGGGGACTGTGGCCACACACCCTCTCTTTGGACACAGCAGTCAAGCAGTCTCTGTGCCACAATGCAAGCTTTTATATATGACCACAGACTCCTCTGTAGGCTGTCTTTCTATTTTTATCGGCCTTTCTTCTTTGTTATTGCTAAGCAGCCTAACACTTCAGCCACCCCATTAAGATATGAGGGGATGAATACTGACAACCTGGTGGCAGAATTTAGCTGAGAGAACAAAAAGTGAAGTACCTTCCCTTCCCTGGCATAGGAAGAGACTCTGGGGCAGAGTTTTCTACAGTAGCGCAGAGGGATTTTGCATTCTAGGCAGGAGTCACCTGAATGCCTAGGAAGACTTCCAGCAACCTATGGGTTCTCCTAAAGCTTCAGCATTTTGATATTTTATTTAAACAGGACTGTGCATGTCTGTGATGCTTTTTGTGATGAACTTTGTGGGACTGTGGTGCAGACTATTAGTTATGATGACTGCCACATCTAAGGAGTTTTTTTACACAAACTTCTTACCCAGGAAGTACAATTGATATAGCATGCACGTATGCAATTCTCCATGCTAGTGGCAGTCATACATACACTGACAAAACTTCCCCACCTTCCATATTACTTATACATCCATATTGTCAGAAGAGTTTCTATTTTGATGTTTTAAGTTTATCACTGATCACTTAATTCTTTTTATTATTTAATTATTATTGTCATATCATTAACTGATTAGGATTTCTTTCCTCTGCACAAATAAAATAAAAATGCTAAAAGGGCAGGCAAACTAATGACTACTGCATTTCGCTCAATGTGTACACCAGTGAGATCATCAAGGCCCTACCCTAGTCAAGGGGAGCTGTCACATACTTCAATGGAGTTAGAATTTCATCCTCAGCAATATGGTACTGGCAGCTGAGCAGATTTTAAAATGTACATGTGTCAAGAAAATAAACTGAATAATACCTGGTCTATTTGCACTACAATCTCAAAATTCTCAATTCACAATAATGTAATTTTTTACACTTTTATGAAACCATTATTATCTGTTGCTTAATAAAAAGATTGTACTTTCTCAAGAAAATATCTGCTACTTAAGGCATGGCACCTAAGTCTAAACTCATGCACGCTTGTAAATCTTAAGTTAGCTCACTGAGATCTCTCGGTCATTATCATCCATCATGTCTTCTTAAAGAGAAGTATAGTGCATGCTGCTGTTATTTAGAATATATATGCTGTTATTAAAACTGCTAGTGCATTACCTATAAAGAACTCCTTTTTTTGATCTTAAGTAGCAAGGTTGGAATTTAAACAGTTGATTTGCAAAAATAACTGAAAACTGACAGATATAAATGTAGTCAGCATTTTTAAATTACTCCTATCACTTCAGATTTTATGAGGCTGTGTAACTGTTTGCAAGCCTTATAATCTGCCTTTTTCCATGGAATCTCACATCTACTAGCAGAAGGATGCTAATTGACATCAGTCATGGTCCAGCTTCGTGTTTCTTTAACAGAGTTTCTCACATTTACCTACCTCCTTTCTATGTAGCTGGAAGACCCAGGTCTCCTTCAGCCTCTCAGTCTCTCTCCCCAATGTTGCTCTCTCAGATATTTCCTCTAGGTGCCTTCATGAGGCCTCAGCATCTTATCCTAGCACTGGTGTCTTTCATACTGTTGAGATATTATCATGAATTGTGACTCCATAATTAACCTCAACTGAATGTTTAATAGGTAAAACCCAAGAGCTTCAATGACCCTTCTAACTATTCATCATTAGTGGCTAAGTGTTGCATTTGCCTCCTCCCCTCATGCTTCTGAGATACATTTCTCCAGCAGACATCCTAGAAGCAATAGTAGGAGAGCTTTATGAATTCCAGTGCCTGAAGGACTGCATCATTGTATAGCTTTTTTAAAAACTTCTTTAAATAATTTATCTTGGGGAGTCCAACACAGCTTTTGTGAGCCACAGTCTTTTGGGTGCAGAGAGAAGTGCAAGGAAATCCAGAAAGAGAGGTACAAATTTCCCATTCTCCAGAACTGAGATGGACAGGTTTGTTCTCGGCTATGAGAGGCAGATGGTTCTGTACTACCTATATTTTGTCAGCCAGCAGTTTCACCTGTTGTTCCCAGATAACAAGTCTGTCTTTCCATATTTTGGCAGGGTTTATCATAAAAAGTTCCAGTGTTAATTCTTTATCCACTGAATCCACAGCTGTGTCCCATGGACTTCAAAACTTTCCAAATGCTGGGACTCCCACTAGGGTTTTCATCAAGAGAGCTTGCTAATAACCTTTTGCTATACAAGATCATTAAACAACCAGTTTTAGCCACAGAGTAGGCAACTGCTTTGGACAGCAGGTATAACAAAGTCATAGCCTTGAACAAGAGAAAGAAGAGAAACTCATTCAGCCATGGCTAGTCCCAGAGCAATTTTCCCAAGACAACATGTTTCCCAGGGAGCTCTGGGCCCCAAGGCTGTCTATAAGCAAGTGAACCATGACCATGATTTCTGCCTCTCTCTCTCCTTCTTTTTCCCCAGCTTACTATATTACACTGCTTCAGAGTGGTCAGGCACATGTGCTCAGCTGTGGCAAGAGGTAGGACAGTCAGTCAACACAGCCAATAAACCATTGCTGCCAGGAACTAGAGCTATTGTTTGGGTACCATGGTATCTCAAAGGATCATTGCCATTGCAAGACTAAGTTTACTTATACACAGCAATTCATTTTATCCTCATCTCTGAGGTGGACAAATTCAGTTTATCTATGTTTCAAGATGTCTTGAGCCAGACTTTCTTTCCAATGGAAGCACACACACACAGACATGTTCATGTCTTTTCCATAGCAGGCAGCATGTGAAGTCTGGAAGGAGGAAGATCATCTTCTTTCAAGGGAACAGGAGATCTCTCTATTTAAGGCTGCACAGGTACTGCATCGGCACAGATACAGCTAACTTCTATTGATACTCTTTAATTTCAACAGTTATACCCTTTTTTTACTTACAGCACTTCAATATCATGCTCAGTGCATCTGTTGCTGATCACTGAAGTACAGTTCAAGAATGTGTAACAGCAAAGAAAATCTCTTCCTTCTCCACAAATTGTTTTCATTTCCTGGGGGTAAAAGCAAAAATGAGAATAAAGCACATGTATCTTCTATGTACCTTCTAATTGTTCTGCCTACAATTTATAAAATATTATACTGTGGTTGCAATTAACTGAGCATTATATAACAAACATGGGAGCCAGTTTCTGTCCTTAGGCAGCAAAAAAACATAAAGTGTAAGTACATATGTGATCTGAAACTATATTTCAATTTTGGCAGAAGACAGTATGGAAACTTTTTTTGCCACTGCATCTCATTTGGTCTTCAGATCAGTCAGAAGGATGGAGGATAAAGTAGGCATGGAAAGCATGGAAACTGAATTTTTACTGATCCAATTCATCCTTTGATCTTACTACATTTCTGTACAAGTTTTCTAAAAAAATACATGCTATTCTGAGCATGACTAGAAGAGTGCTGCTTATGACATTTTACTTGGAAAGAAGGTATAACAACATAAGATTCAGAACAATAAAGATGCCAGTAATGACACTGTCGTGCATAAGCAGGAGGTATTTGCTTATTAACTGAGTTAATTTACAACTACTTGCTATTTCCTTGCCCATTCCACTGAGCTAATGTATATGGAAACTTGGTTCCAGGCCCTGCTCTTTTTCCTCTGCTTCTTTCTCCCTTCTAGAAATAATGAGAAGGATGAGAGAGGTAAAGGAAAAATGATTCAAGATTGAAATGTCAGTGTTGATGGAAAGAGAAGAGAGAAGTGCCATGGAGAATTTAAACATGAAGCCCTAAAAGAGACTTTCAAATACAGCTGTTTTCATTTGCAAAGTCCCAGAATTGCTGCAGAGAACTGTAGCCATCATTTCCAGAGCTGGACCACTCTCATAAAACTAATGGTGTCTTGCTAATCAAAACCAGCCTTCAACAATAAACTGAATGACAATAGCAAGAGGGGTAAAATTCAAGGACTTATTTGTATCTTGCAGTTTGGGAACCATATAACTAAATCACTGACACTCTTTCTCCCCCCAGGAAAGTAATGGATTACTAAAATGAGAAATGCTTAGAACAGCTTTGCCTTAAATTCATCCTCACCTGGAGGGTGCAAATGTTTGACCGTAATACAAGTATTGATCGATTCCTGCTCCATTAAGACAGTGGAGAAAGAGGAGCAGAAATGAAATAAAAAGTGGAAAAAGAGTAAACAATTAGAATTGAAAAACAGTAAATAATTAGAAAAAAGGAAAGAGGAACAAGCCAACAAGGGAAAAGCAACAAAGGAGTAATGAGAGACAATGCTATGAAAATGCTATGAAGTACTATGAAGAAATCAGGCCAAAAATCAAGCTTTCATGCAAGTTTGAATCAGAAGACGCCAGTACCTAGGCCAAGTTCCTACTGAATAGAAAAGGTGCATTAGAATTTCATTTAATATGCAAACACAGTTTAGGAAGAAAAGGGTTTTAATTAAATTTGATCCCTCCCTCTACCTGCTTGTGCTTCCTCCCCTAACCATCCCAAAATAAGTCTTGTACAATCCCAAGATGCTCTTCCCCCGCATCCCATCATAAGTCCCCTACCCCTTAGGCAGTAACCTACCTCAGTCTGAAAGGTGCCCTGGGGAGATCCTCACCCACTGTTTGCTGGGTTTCCCACCTAGCCTGTGGGACTGATGGCTCTCCTGGAACAGTCCCAGGAGGAGCCAAGGCAGGGTTCCTTTCCTCTGACTGGTTTATTGGGATTCCCCACCTGTCATTGTGTCTCTGTGGTCCTTTGTGTTGGTGGGGACGAGCCTTTTGTCACATAACCTAACTCTTCCAAGTATGGCTAAGGAGACCAACTAAGAGACTAATCAGAACAGTCTGACTATAGGTAGTTTCTGCACTCTGTTTATCCAAAGACCAAAGACCTGAAGCCAGCAGCAAGGAACTACTTCCAATGGCTTCAGTAGGCTTCCAGTCAAGCCTTTTATTATTTGGTGTGTTTGTCTTAGAATCGAGGAGGAAAAAAGGAGGAAAATGAGTGTAGGGAACACAAAAGGAAATTACACTATTTTTAGTCAAGTAAATGGAAAATTAGACACACAGCTTCCATTTTAAATTTGGTTTATTAGGGAAGGAAAAATCATTTCAATATGCAACTCTAGACATTCTTGGACTGACTTGTTAGGTAGCCACTAGCAGGTCATGTTATCCAAGAAATATGAGTAACTACACATCACAATTCCATCATATACACATACACAGGTTACTCTCTTTGCCACTCTGCATTTTTTTCCTCTGATACCTGATGTCTCACAGTTGTCTACTGAGAAAAATACTGCAGTGACTGTGAAAAAGGAGTAGGATAACAGTAATGGGGAGTGATGTAATAGACAGTAGGCACAGTGTTGTTCACAGCATCTCAGTGTTCAGTTGTTTTCCAAAGTGAATGAATTTGGTTACATTTGATTCTATTTCTGCTAATTCTGCAGTGTGTTTCTTACTCCTTGCCATTCCACCTAAGCCAGTGGACTCCGGCATACATTCAGCACAGCTCAATCCTGGAAGAAGCCATTATATTTATAGAAAGTAGAGAAGCTTTTTTTAAACTTTTGTGTTTTGCTTTCTTTGGACGTCAGTCTTTCCTGGGTTTTTCAATTACTTATTTTGATAGCTCTTTTTTTGTTTTATTATACAAGATGCCACATTTAAAACAGTTCTCTCTCATTAATCATTATTTTCATCATGATAAGCATTACTATGAGATCTCTCAGCTAAGACTGGGACTCAGGGCTTAGTTCCACACAGCTGAGCAGGCCAGGAGCCTCCATGCCACCTCCCTTTCCACCTCAGGTGGAAGGAGGTGGGATGTCTCTGAAGAGAGGAGGAAGAAAGGAGCTGCTGCCCTCTGCAGGCACCCCAGAACTGGAAGCCTGTGTGAGACAGCAGCCACAGGCTGGGGAATGGCATCCTAAATCCTGAACACTTAATCAAAGCGTGTGACCCACTTAAGGTAAAGCAGTGCTCAAGTTCCCTGCAAGTAAAACGAGGGTGACAACACATGCCGATCTGTTTCCTCAGTTTGCTGGTAGTGAGTTTGTGCTTGTTAACAGCTTTAAAAATGAAAAGCATTGCTTATATGCTAAATATTATGGTTACATAAGTTATTAGCGAGCCTCAAGATATATTCCTACTGGAAGCTATTGGGAGGTGTTTGAAGCCAGAATAGGCTAGGACTTGTTTCTTAGGGGAAGTCAGACTACACTTTAGTTTCTCTCTTTTTTGTCCCCTGGTATTTGAGCACTATATTTGTTATCCTACAGGTGAGAATAAGCAATTAGACTGGATCATCTGAAAATTTCAGTGTATCCTCTGCATCCCAGAGAAACTGGTTTAAGTGCCTAAAATCTGAATTCCTACCTATTATACAGGTACTAACATAAAGTTAGCAGACCACCAAGCATATTATGATACTTTAAGAACTTAATAATTTCTGTATTTTAAGAGGAGCAGGCTTGCAAGAGCAACCAAATAAATCCAGTATGATTGCCTACTGCAGCATCTGAGTTTTTCATCTAATATGTGCAATTTTGAAAACTTCAGAGACATATGAGAGAAATATACAAAATCATTCTATATCCACAAAAACATTTAAAATACATTTTGCTTCTGGAAAACTACTTTGATTAAATACTAAAATATTCTTTTTACAAGTACATAGACAAGTTCAGATYATCTGGAATTTAAAGTGACAAAAGGATAGCTAGATGTTTACAACACAAACAGCTTTGATGGTTTAAGACATTATTGCCTATATTTGACTATTTGTCTCCAATCCTCTGTCACCCCCTTAAAAGAGCAGACCATGTGAGCACTATATACCAGCCTCTGTGCAAAGATGCTTGGCTCAGTTTAAAAGCCCTCATCTGCTGTGGCTGAGTCTAACCTCATAGCCATGCATTCAGGCAAGCAATCTGTTAATGAAGCTCAGTTAGATGGGCAGAAGTCTCCAGCAGAAAGACACTGTACAGATAGGTGCTGTAAGGGATAGTTGGGAAATGGTAACATTTTAAACTGTTACTGCTGTTTCCAAAGAAAATAGGTGTCTACAACCTGATTTAGATCACAGTCAGATAAATTGTTTCAGCTGTCCCTGAGCCCAGATTATCACCTCAATCTTTTTATACTGTTTCCCCATCCCTCCATATTTTACCATTACCAGATTGGCTTGTTTTCTCATCCAAATCATTTTACAGAACAGGCCAGATGAATAGTAAAAGCACTAGAGCTGTGCTGCAGCAGCAAACAGTGGGGATGATAATCTTTTAATCCAGCTCATCATAATAGTTCACCTGAACTTCCCTTTACAAAGCAGACTGAAATGGCTACGGCAACAGAAGTGACCAAATGATGTGACTTGCTGCAGCAACAGACATGACTAAAGTTACAGTCAGTGCTTGCAGTTCCTGGCTATGTGACTAACAGGGTGATATGGATGAAGCCATTTGCTGATGGCTAGAGATGTTACTACCTTTCCTATGTGTTAGTTCCCACACCTCTCGCTGCATAGCAGTGGCACCAAAACTCATGTGTGAGCACTCCTCATTTCCTCAAATATAAAATCTGAGAACTTGGCTCAGGCTGCATGTACAGTTTAACCAGGACAACTTGGTGCCAGAAGTGCCCTCTAGAAGACAGCAGAATAGCTTGTGCCGCCAAGCTCCTGGGACAATGAACAACCCCCTCCACACCGCCAAAGAAGGGAGGTGAAGTCTCCGCAACCCCAGACTAAACCCCATAGCTCTGCTCCCATCAATACTGTGTACTGCCCCACAGTGGCTGTTTTACTTGGCTGGTCATCTGTAATAACTCTGGTCAGAAGAGCCTCTAGACGTGAGCTGTCTCAGAGAAGGAGTCACAGGTCACCTCTGAGCCACCTCAATGAGTCACCTCTGTTCTGTCTTGCCTCTGCCTGCAGACCAGTGTGGGAAGGAGCAGTCTCCATTCTGTAAAATGCCTCTGCTTGGTTTCCCTGACGCTGCCAGTCCCTGAGCTTCTGCCCCATCAYGTCCTGTGAATGCCAGGCCGAGCCACCCAGGAGGGTGCCAAGCTGGCTGGAGTGCCCCGGTTGGCACCCTCTACCCAAAAGGATTGCTGGGTGTAAAGGAGTCAAGCAGTAAATCATTCCCAGGGGTGTATTCAGGAAAAATACAGCAAGCCTGGCTTTTATTTGGCTCAAGATACATTCTGAGGAAATGGCTTGGTCTTGCCATGGAATGGGTTTAGGCAGAAATGGAAAAAGATGTAACTTCTCTTGGCCTGAGTCTACAGCTCCAGCTCTTGGAGCCTGCCAGACAGCTCTGATCAGCCAGAGGAAGTTCAGTGGAATAACTGAACCAATAAACCCATCAATTTCATGTCTAGGCAAGGATAGCCTTTCGTTTTGTATGTGCTGCTTGTACAGATTCTGCCTCAGGACATTCCTCCACAGGGCTAAACAGTAAAGAAAAATGAGGCGGGGAATCAAGAGGCCTACCTGACAGTCAATAAAAATAAATAGTGCAAACACTTGCCTAATATCAAGAACTGCAAAAAAGTCTTCTACATTTTCAGTTGACCTCTGCATGTCATACAATCAAAAAAATCATACAGAAAAAAAGCCACATGATAGTTTTTATGAGGGCTTCCTCTTGCCATTCTATTAGCTATTTACTTTCACAGGTAGGAGTCACTTAAGATGTGAGAAGGGCATTACAAGCAAAGGAAAATGTTTAATAAAAATGTATTTATGTATCTTGCGTACATACTGTAATGAAGTAAGAAGCTCTGCTTCTCTACATAATGCAAACTTGCTTTTGTTATAAATGCCCATCTGTCCAGAAGCCCTTTTAGTTTCATGTCCTTTTAAATCCCTTCCTGTTCTTTCCAGAACAAGTTGGCATTCAGCACCATAGGAAAGAATCCAAGCTAAGAGGCGTCTTTGTAGAGAAAAAAACTGTGAACCCACTTTCTCTCAATGGAGAAATTGAGTGTTCAGGGCATTTGACTAACTGTCATCCTTGTCCCTACGTATGCACAAATGTAATACTAAAAAGGACCTTTTACATAATTTTTTCCATGCTTACGTCTACTGTGACTTTTCCTGCTTGGTACAGGGTTGGAAGCTGGACTGGCAAACAGACTGTGTGTTATTATAATCACATTTTTTAAATCCTCTAAAAGAGCTTGTGGGTTTTGCATTTCACTCTAAAGCATTTCATGAGGCAAGTGAGTAGCATTATTACTGATACCATTAATAAATTTTTTTTTGTTTTTCTTTTATAAAGTGACAGAGGTACAGAGAATACAAATATCAAAAAAGACAGCTAGGTATTTTGCAAAACAAAACAAAACAAAACAAAACATTATAGCTGGAGTGCTACATCTGCTTCTACAATGCTGGACCTGTCCTGAGTCTCATTTATATGATATCAGTTAGCTCTCTGTCATATATTTGCTGGGCATTTTGGAAAATCCTGCTCAGCCTTGCATCTGAGAAATTAGCCTCTCTCTCTCTCAGCTGATCTTGATCATTTCTGGAGAAGATAACTTGGGACAGTATCAGATGGGGCTAAGAAAGAGCTGAATGATTTCTGCAAAGGCATAATGAACGCAACTGAAAAGTTATTACTATCAATTATGCGGGTAGTCTTGAAAGGGTAGTTCCCAGGTAGATGCTGTGAATGTGGCTACAGTTAGGATTTACACTTAGAATCTGTAAAAGCATTTCACCTTAGTAAAGCTAGAATCTATAGAAGGGCAGTATAACTCCTTTGTTTCTTGAGGGGCTTAGGCCTGTTTGCTTTTTCAGTGTCTTGTTGCTGAGACAGCTTGCTGTTCCATGGGGAAGGTACACAAGGCGCATAGAAAGTGCTGCTTCTCAGGTGACAGGCAATCTTTGGAGGAACTGATGCAGAACAACTAGTGCTGTGGCAGATCATACTGTGTTGTTACATGCATCATCTACCCTGCATATTTTTGATAACATCTTACACAGAATTTGTGATTTCTGACACTAACTGGATAAATTACTCAGCATTGTGTCCTAACTCTTCTTGCACTGATATGCACATGGTGAAAAATGGAATGATTATATGATCAAATCTCCCATGCAACCCAGGACAACAGCAGCTGACTCTGAAGGACATTAGACAGACAAAAGTYAGATTTTTTTCCATGTCCTTCACATACATATTTAATGTAAAGTTAAGTTAACCTCTATTGAATAATGTGAGGGAATCTGACATGCAGATGCTATCTTCACATCTTATCACACAGCTGGCTACATTTGGCAAAGTGCAGAGTCATCCAAAACACCTTTGGCATAGTTTTAAATCCTCTAATCTTTAAATTCATTACCAGGGCTGCATATGCCAGTATATTCGACAAACATGTCCCATTAAAGCATATGTAACTTATATTCTTATAAGATGTAATTATCTTAACTTCTTATAACCTATGATATCTTAAGATAAGAAATGTACAGATAGCAGTAAATAGCTCAGATAACAATGCATGATTTTGCACCACAATGACAGGATGATACAAGTTTTAGAAAGGAAGGACATACAGTAATTATAGGCAGAAAAATGTACTTTAAAATCAATAGGAGACATGGAAAATTTTCCATCGTGGTATCTTCAAGGCAGGGTTCAAGTAGAGGCTTGCATACAGGTTAGTGCATTGCAATATTGCTCTGTTTTATTTAGAGAAATACACTCTCTCACAAGAGCTCCCTGTTCTGGTTAGCATAGTATACATTCTCTTTTCATGGTCTTTATTTTTGGGCTTTTGTGGTTTTTTTTGTATTGGCCAATACAAAGAAAGGATATACCTGTGGTATATCCTGCTCTTCTTGGCTAGCACATAGGGAACAGCTGGTGCTCTAAGGAGTTGCAGCTGTGACCAGCAGTTGTGCAGGCCAGATTAGGGGGTGAAAAGGCTGGTTCCTTCTCTGAGTAAGGGTCAGCTGGGCTCTGATTCCAGACAGTTAATTAAAGTACTTATATCTCGGATTTGGACTGAAGGAGCTTTATGGAGTTTCTATAGTTCTCAGTCTGCCAATACAGAACAAGGACACATTTTTAACATAATAGTCTTAATTTTCCTTGCAGAAGTATCTAAATTTGCATCTAAAATACCTTTAGATGTCAGAAGGCACAGATGGTAGAAAAGAAAACCTATTTGCATCACTCCAGAAGCCAGCTTTCAAATCCTGTATTCTGGAATGAAGAACTCTCCCAGATAGATGCCTGAAAGAATTGATTTTTACTGCTTCATGTACTTCCTGTTATAGCTTTGGACATAACATTGTGACTAGGAATTGACCAAAATTATTATTTACTTAACACTTAAAATACAGCAAGTCAAAAGGGCCAGCCAGGTTATTCACTGACATATTTAAAAAAATATGGAAAGTGATGGTTTCTGTCTCACAGAACCAACTGTCTAAAAGATAAGACATATGTGGGTGGATAAGATCAACAAATAAATCAGAGCAGGGGCAAATGAGTAGGAAATGCAGGTAATTGGATAAGGCTTGTCTGCATTTTATCAGGAACACTTTGCCCGGTTTTCCACTAACATAACTTATCAGATCACAGGGTTTTTTTCACTCTAAAAGCAAATAAATTTTATGCCTAGTGAATCTGCTCTTTTGGAAGTTCAGTCAATTTGTCTACTGTTGTTTTATGCACCAGATCAAAAGAAAGACTGATAGAACAAGCAAAGTTCTTTAGAGCAGCTCCTGTCAGTCTCTATCACTGTGGAGAGGAGTAGAGAACTTCAAATTCAGGAGGCAATGGTGCATATTGATCTTTGTGGAGATGCTCTGCTGACTGCCAAAGTTTGGGTTTCTTTTTTTAACAGCTTAGCATGGCTTTTACCAAGCATAAATACAGCTGCTCAAATAGTGAGAAGCTATTTTTGGACATTTTGGTCACTGCTAGRAACAGAATTGCTAACCCAAGCATTCAGAAGTCATGATTCAGGCCCCCAGAATGAGGAGGCTGGCCTAAGTATGTGGATCCTTTCTATTTGCTGTCTATTTGTTTTGCTTACTGAAACTTTAGAATACTTCTGGATCCTGTCTTCAAACCCCTTACTTCAAAATTGAAGACAGAAATTTAATCTGAATTTATATTTGCTTCTAATTCACATGGCTTCAGGAGTTGGGATTTAAAGAATTTTTCCTAATCCTCTGAAATTGGTGAAAATCTTGGAAACGGTGTAAAATAGAATTCTTGCACCGTATTTGTATGTCCTGCTAGATCTGCAAGAATGGTCTTTCTTCGCTTATCTGCCAAAAGTGTATATCAAACTAGTAACTGAAACCTCCTTCTATCAAAAAAGTGAATGTCACCAGTAAATAGAGAGAGCAGTACAGGCCTGAGGCACCACTCACCTCCCACCTTCCATGTTTTCAGAGCTTTGATGTAATGGTAGCACACTGCCTCGCTATACAGGGGTGACATTAGTCATCTCACTGCAGAACAGCAGCAATATCTTCTGAGTGAGGTGCTTGCTCAGGCAGCATAAATATATCATGAATGTCACATTGAACATAAATATCATAACACATACGTTAAATACTCCAGGGAAAATTTGCAATAGGCATTAACTTAAACTTGTTTGAAGAATGTTTGGTATTAGTGATTCTGATTCATGATGCAATTGGGAGGGTTTCTTGTTTTGCAATTTTAAAAGCTGTTACTGGGCACCTCATAAACAGGACAAGGAGTTAACTTTGTCCAGTGAAATGAAAATAATTTATCACTTGTCCAGTTGTAACCTTAAGCCTAATATGATCTCGTACATCCTCAGCTCCTGCTCTCCAGTAAATTTTAAACTTGGCCAATGATGTTAGCAACTGAGACTTCCTGCAAGAATGGCTTATTGTCCTCCTTTCCTTGAAAGGGTCCATTTTTAAGCAATCCGTTTCATATAAGAGCTGATGACTGCTTCATTTCTAACAACACTTAAGAATATACTTTTGTGGGTGAAGTGCATTTTATTCACTATTATATTTTCCCTGGAAACACCTCAAAAACATACTCAATATAAGGGGAATATGTTGCCCCTTTCAATATTACAGATTAGCAAGCCTCCTCTGCTATAAAACACTTTCAGTGTCCTTTTCTATTGCAAAACTCTCAACTGTTCATTCTTTAAAGTTAACAAATTTATTCTAGCACCATAATATTTGATTATCAGTTCAGTAGTCATTCACTGAATACCTCTTATATCTTCTGCTTGCTCTCTTGAATTTCCTATGCTTCCTTATACAGGTATCCTCTTGCCTGCATAAATTAACTAAATATATTTTTGTAAAAATACTGTTAGGATGCCAGGTTACCTTTGAAACTCACAAAGATGATTGTGTGCCTCTTTTACTTCCTCCCCCCCTTAAATGCTGCAGAGTTTGCTTGGTACTTATGAGGGAACAAATTGTCTCACAGGGAAGGGCATGGGCAGGGCTTGCATCACCCTGACCCGTTCCTGCTTGTTGAGCCAGCTAGGCAGCCCAAGTCAGAGGTTACACCTTCCCTAAACAGGTGTAACTTGAAAACTCCTTCAACTGTACTAGAGAGCTGGGGGGAAAGAACCACAGTCCCTGACAAATTTCTTGTAGGCGACAATTATTTTCCTGTGGCTGAATGTTGAAGTCCAACCCAGAGGCAAAGCACCTCCCTGGCCACATTGTCCATTCCCTTACCCTTGCAGATATCAACAGCATGTAATACGGTTATGCCTTACTTCACAATAATTTCAAAATCAAGTCAGTATGTGCCATGCACTGTGCTACCACACATGGATGTAAGGGGACAGAGCACTCAGGCAAGAGAAAAGCAGAAGCTCTGCAGTGCAATTCCCTTTCAGGCACATGACAGGTCAGGACTCTGCAGATTGGGAGCAAGGAGGCCTGCAGCAAAAATGAGCTGGCTGAGGATATGGCTGGCCATCTGCTATGACCTCATCCTCCTGCAAAGCCACAGGGATTTCTTGCCAGGTCACTGCTAAACTTGCAGCTCTTTGATTTTGCCAATGTTTTTCTTTAATGTTTAGCTCTACCAAATGCAGATTAAACGCATACCTATGTACTCTTGCAAAGATGTTCAGAGACACTGAGCACCACAATTCCGTTTGCATTTCACATGAACAATGCAAAACAGACCAGCTTGGTTTAGAGATCTTGAACTAGACTGAAAAATCTTAGCATTAATTATTTTTCTCACCTAGACAGAGGCCAGGGGTTTGGAAAGACTTCTTTCCTTATTTAGCACTTCAAAGAAATATGAACCTTGAATAGTGACGGTTATTAGTGGTGGGGAGGAGAACATTCAGGTTTTTGTTTATATCCAAGGAATCTGTGTACTGCTCTTATATTATATTTGGCAGATACGCAGCATGCAGCTGGATGAGCATTCAACAACTAAACTGTGCAGCCTGTTCAACAGAAAGTGCCTTGAACTTGGCAAAAAATGCAGATCCCCAGCCCCTAAACTGGGTCTTTTTTTACTGATCAGAATAAACTTTTTTCCAACTTGTATGTCAAATAAATGACAATTTTGCAGTAAGCTAATGATGAGTGTCCACTATCTATGCCAGTAGCAGCTCCATTATCAATTTAGTTATACTGGTAAAAAATGCACACCTTATTACAGTTTTATGCTGCACTGAGAAGAGATTTGATTATACTCATAAGCACTGCTGGAGCTGTATTTATACTTCTGCCAGTTTACATCCAGTTTAAATACACCAAGAAAACTTTTTTAGGCTAGGCAGATCCTACAGAGATGAAGATCACTGCGAGTGAGAATGCTTTGGAAAAAAGTACCATGTAATCCAAGAATGTAGAAGAAAAATTAAACATTGTACAGAGGTGAGATATTGCTCATATATACATTATAATAAATAACAGAAATTAAATCCCAATTAGTTATTTTTAAGGCAAACTTCTTACTTTGAAACAAAAGTGGATAAATTCTGTCCAATCAATTGTTACATTAACACATAGACCAGGCTAGAATAAGGCTCAAGTTAAACTATAAAAGCAGCACCTATAACACCCTCTTGTTTTGGCTGTTCCATCCATTCTAACTCTTCTGTATGTAACTCTGTTTACTAACATAACCCACCATTTAATATCACACCCAGATGTGCCCTGTTGTGGCTGTTCTTGTATTTATCTAACAATATTTCTTAATTTTTCCTCCCATCCATATTATACAACAGTACTCTTATATTTCTAAATTAAAATAAAGAAGCTAGGTATCAAATATGTTAAAAAGAGGTAGGTTAAGAAACCTAGTAAACCTGCTTTATAACATTGCACCAAATAGGTAACCCAACTGATTCTTTATGTGGCTCTGAATACAGACATTGTACACTTAAATAGTAACTTTCTGATTACTGTTATATGTAAAGGGCCACATTTTCAAAATCAGCTTCTAGAACTGTGGCCACCAATCTGAGTGCAACTGTTTCACGTTGACTCCTCATATTTATGCATGAATAGAAGACTCTGTGGATGTCAACCTAGTAATCAGATTACAACTTCTGATTTGCACTAAAAATTGCAAATAGTGTTCCATGATGAAAACTTGTCAGTGCACTTACAGTTACTGAGCTGTGGACCAAAATACCAATAATCAAATAGGACTCAGTGGCATATTTAAAAGGCCTGGTACTTGTTATTGCTTTCTCAGACAATCTTTTCTATTCAAATGAAGATCATTTGTCCTTACAGATCAGAAAAAAMTGGAGTCTGTCAGGCTAACTCTACAAGCTGTGATTGTGACATCTACAGCTTCCAGCTTTCTAGGAGACTCATAGTTACTGGATTGCATCAGAGAGTAATTTTGATAGCTCTTCCCTTACCCTCTTTAGACAAGTGATGAGGAAAGCAAAACTTCCCTTTCTGAAGTCCATGTGAGCTAGTTACTCCAAGAAGAGAGATCCATATACAGTAAAATCCTCTTCTTCAACCACTCAGTTTGGCAGACTGTTGTGAATAAGACAAGTAGATTTAGAATAGCTATAATAAATGTAGCATGAAATGTTACATTGAAAAACATTGATAATATAAATAGATTTTAGGTAATTTCCACACAATGTCCTTAAGGATTAATTTCAAATGCAGGCAGTGGGTTACTAAAAATGTATCAGAAACCCCAGCTGAGGTG
Organism: Apteryx rowi; assembly: GCF_003343035.1. Classification (NCBI taxonomy): domain Eukaryota; kingdom Metazoa; phylum Chordata; class Aves; order Apterygiformes; family Apterygidae; genus Apteryx; species Apteryx rowi. The sequence continues at coordinate 1,243,464 of NW_020448764.1, forward strand.
CAGTGCCATGAACAGGGAATAGCACATAGCCAATTCGTTTCTTGGTTGGGCAAAACTCACACAGGGAAAAGAACTGTTGAAATCAGAGGAATCTAAGTTTTTCAGAATCTGACTTTTTACAAATGAATAAGGGTGCTACATTCACTTTATGCCTAGCACTAAAGGAGACCACAACCATATAATGACAGGCTTGATTTATTTGCTATGTAAAGTGCAATGGTTTATAATTTATAGAATTTGAATATCAGTATTTTGAATCAATTGAGGTACAAAGGCAAAATACAAGGTTAATGTTAATTATTCTTTAAAGATTTCTTAAAACACTTAACCTATAGCCCAAAAATAAAATACAAAAAAAGTCAGTGTGGTTAGCCTGGTTGTAAAACTTCATCAGTAAGAAATGACACAACTTTGGAGAGGAGGGGAAAAGGATTTTCACACAAAGCTGTCCTTAGATCCATATAAATAGTTTTGGTACAGCTTCTTCTGACAGGAAATTATCAGTTGAATATGGAAAAGAAGTGGCTACTGAATAGCAGCATGAATGATATACTTTAGAATAATTTAATTCTTACCTGCAGTTGTCTATTCAGAAATTCATTAAAAAACACAATTTGTGACAAAATGGTAAATTGTACGACTTTTGTGCTGTTGTGTGCTTTTAAGTAGTTGTATTTCCCAGCAATCTTTCTGTATTAGAGTTTGTTTGTAATTCAAAAGTATTTCTTAAAATTAGTCACAGAATCGCTGAAGTTGGAAGGGACCTCTGGAAATCATCTAGTCCAACCCCCCTGCACGAAGCAGGGTCAACCAGAGCAGGTTGCGCAGGGCTGTGTCCAGTTGGGTTTGAGTATCTCCAGGGATGGTGGGTTCACAGTCTCTCTGGGCAATCTGTTCTAGCGTTGAATCACCCTCACAGTAGAAAAGCTTTTTCTTATTTTTAAATAGAATTTCCTGTGTTTCACGCCCACTGCCTCCTGTCCTTTCTCTGAGAAGACTCTGGCTCTGTCTTCTCTACTCCCCTTGCATCAGATATTTATACAGTGATATATTGATCAGATCCCCCTGAACCTTCTTTTCTCCAGACTGAACAGTCCCAGCTCTCTCAGCCTTTCCTCATATGACAGATGCTCCAAGCCCTTAATTATTTTTGCAGCCCTTGGCTGGACTCACTCCAGTAAGTCCACATCTGTCTTGTACTGTGGAACCCAGAACTGGACAGTCATTTGGAGGTGTTTTATAAATGTGTAAATGTTATATTTTTAATGCAAAAATATTAATTCAAGTGTTAATCTTGAAATTTTAAATCTAGAGATAAAAAGATTAACATACTAACCATAATCACTCCTTTAGATATACAATATGTGTTAAAGTCATCTTTCACAGCTTATAGAATACATGTCTTCTCATTCTGAGCATTCATATATGCCTAAGGAAAAGCAAGAGCGACAGCTTCAAACAGATGGGCTCATATGGCCATCTAAAGAGCTAGCGGCCATCTAAAGAGTTAGTTAGAAGATAAATAACTCCATGATCTCATGCAGGCAGGTTATGGTTCTGTAGCACGCATAATAAAGTTTTGTAACCGACCATACCGAATGCCTCTGAGAGGTCAACGCGCAAGCTCGAGTCAGCAGTCCTTCTCCAGCACTACTGAAAGAATAACRTGTGCTCTTCCTGTGTACTACAACATCCATGCATCATTAAAAAGCTGGAGTCTTTTAACTGATTTCAGAATGTTTTCTGTTAGTGTCTCAATTTCTAGTCTAAGTAGTAGGGCTGACTGACAAGTGTCTCTGCTAGGGTTAAGGGTGAAGAAAATTTCTCTCCTAGACTACAGAATATCTACTGACATGCAGCAGAAATAGGGTTCAAATATGCCACAGCATTCAGCCTGTGGGAGAGGAGGAATTGGGCAATGACAGATCCTCACCTTCAATAAGGTCACCCCATTGTCCCACAACACAGTATTTCATATTATTTTCCCTGGTTAGAAACAAGAACAAACAAAATTTTGTTGYGTCTGTTTGTATTTCTGATTATCAATCTTATCACTAGAGCTGACAGCAATGTTCCACTAGAACTGTGGAACAGAATGACTTCAGGGCACAATTTATACTTAAAATAGCTACTTTTTAATTAAAAAAACAAAGCCTATTGTATCCTCACAGTCATAGCAAAATCCACCACCCAAAGGTGTTGATATCATCCATCTTCAAAAAAACCCATTGTTTTTCAAAAGCGTTCACAGAGATAAGGAAAACAATAAAGTTACAAAAATTATGTTTGGGTTACATAGTATTTTAACATAAAAATTGGTTAAAAATCAGTGACACCACTTTCAAAACCTTCTCTTTGTTTTTTTATCTCAAGCAAAACAGTCAATCAGTGATACGATTATCATACATAGATGAGACTAACTGGAGAACCATAAAGATAATAGTAAACTTCATCTCTTACACTAAAACAGCATAAACATCAAATGTTTGTTAGCTGACACTGCTGTCTCAGATKATGCTACTGAACTTTCCTTTTACAGATGCACAAGAAATAATTATTTCTCTGATATTCTGCTCTTCCCTGAGCATTAGTGTGCCAGCGACTGCAAAGCAGTAACTGCAGCAGCCTTCCACTGAAGTGAATTTTCACATGAATTACATATGTATATCTGCAAACAATTTGGGGGGGGATTTCATTATGAAGATTATCTTCACCTGAAACATTTCAATATCAGGTCACTGGGGTTTTTCATATCTTTCTTTGTAGGAAAAAGAAGAAAAACAATCTGCCGTTTTTTTCCTTAGGAATGAAAGGACACGCATGTGATTCCAAACTTTTAAATGCATTTTGTCCAAATTTTGACAAAATCCTTTTTCGGATGGAACTTGACCTGAAAAGTGTTGGTTCATTATGAAGTGTTTTGGAAAATTATGAACCTAGGAAAAAAGCAAAATGACGCACCCTCTCATAATTGTAACCAGAACACTTTCTCTAAAGCCATTGCTATAGGAATAAAAGATAGTTACAATACAATAAAACCTACTAGCAATTTTCAAATTTGCCCCAAATTTCTCTTCCTTTTACCCTTGTAACCGTGATGCTTTTGAAAATCTAATTTGCATGTTTGTCAATACAGTCAAAGTAGATTGTATTTAATTTATCTATAAAATATTTTTCAGTCAAGAACTTAGAAAGAACTGATATGCCACATGTGGGATAACAGGATTATGAGGAAGATATAAAACTGTACAGAAGATCCACCCTCAAAAGACAAATCTTTCTCAAGTCATGTACTCAAGTCATGATTCTGTGTAGCCCCTGCAACTGTTATGGATGCATGCAGCATTATTCAAGCAAGTGAGGAGAGAGGAAGGAGGATGGCAGAAGGTGTAGCTGGGGTAAGATTTGTGCTCATTGCAACTACAAACTTCTTCAAAGCTCCATAAGAAGATTCCGCATCCCCAGAAGAAAAGCTGATGAACAAAAACATTTGTTCGGGAATAATTTTATCCCTTGAATTTTATTGTAAATATTAATACTCCATCTTCATAGAGTAATTGGTTAAATAGATTGAGTTTTTTATTTTGGCTAAAGTGCGGTCAAATTCAAAACAGCAAGATGAAACACATACATGTCAATGCTGAAATATTTCCACTTTCAGGGAAAGAAGGACAACCTCCCAAAACTTGGCAAATGAGTTTTTGTTTAAAATAAGTAGGAGGATCTTCAAGATTCAGAAATCTGTTCTGGAGGAGACATGTAACAGGACAGAGTAGGGTGTCAGTCACGCAAACAGGTAGGCTTAACACATTTTTTTCACAATTTATCACCTGGTCAACAACCAGTGAGTATTTATAATGTACACAGAGATCCTGAGAATCTCTAATCTCACTGAAAGGTACTAAGTAGGCCAGCCAAATGCTGTGTGACACCTGCAGATCTGTAGTGCTCTTGATTCTTTGCAGAAGGACATATGGATTCCATCATACAAAATGGATAGGGAAAAGAGACTCTCTCAAATCCTGTAGGATATATGGGTTTTGTTTGGTTGAAGGTCTCTGGGGAGGGAAGATAAAAAAGGATGAAGGGGTGAAGAAATGGGTGAAGGAGCTGTTAAGCTTGGTTGTCCAGCTTTTCATAGCTCTTCCAGAGCACCGACCCTTACGGTTCTCTACTATTTTTTGCTAGAAAGGCTTCAAAAGTAGTATCCTTTATAACTAACATCCATGACACCCTCTGAATTGGCTTATGGAAATGCTGAATGCATGGAGGCTATGTCTCCCCTAGCTGCTCAGCAGAGCAAGTCACAGAGCTCTCAGCTCCCTAATACAAGGATCATAAGCCAGATTCCTCAGCTGGCTGTAGCTGGAGAGAGTACTGCTTCCAGGAAAGCAGATTAGCTCACAACATTCAATTGTTATTTTAAGTGCTATGTGCTACGCTTCCTAGCATGGAAGCACCTTAAAATAAGCATCAGTACCTGTAAGGAAGAGTACAAGAGGAGATACAAAACAGTTACAGAAATAATGATAGGAGCCAATAAGACTTGAATGAAGAGGATGAAAAACTCTCAATACATTTAAATAAGGTACAATGACAGGTAATTCATCTCTTCAGTGTTTTATATTGTATGAACTCTGTAAGCATTTAGAAGGATGAAAATAGCTCTGTTTGCAACGAGGTAACAGCTTTTTTTGAGTAATGAAGTGGGTAGAGATGAAAGTGTAAGATAAAACCTGAAACACTGCAGAATTTGAGACAACTGACAGTTGTAGAATGAGTTACTAATTTGTTATCCTCTAGTTAGGGGGATGTAGAGACAAATGGAGAATATCTCAGTTCCTATTGCTGTTCACTGGAACTGAGCCATCAACAGGATTAAATCAGGATAGATGAGCTCACCTTGTGAAGTGTTGGGTGATAAATTATTCCAGGTGATTCAGAGAAGAAGTACAAAATAGATCCTATAAACGTTTATATACATGAGTAACTGTTCTCCCACGGTTGCCCCATTTATTTCAGCATACCTATCATATAAATGAAGTGATGTGTATATAAATGTTTGCAAGGATAACAATTAACATCAAAATGAAGATTAAAATTTTCTCATGGCTGCTTACAGCCCCATACATCTGTTGCAACAGCTAGAAACTGCTGGGGTACAGGAACATACCAGCTCAGCTGCAGGAACAGCCAGGTCTGTTGGAAGGAGGAGAGATAGACAGGAGCCATAGAAGATAATCCTAGGCAGGGAAGTTTGATATAGATCTTACAGCTGTTTTGTACCGGGATAATGCAGCTGGTGTAAGGCAGATATAGAAAGAACCTCAAACACACAACCAGTTTTCTTTAAAAGAAACAGTCTGGAACATTTTTTGTTTTGGCTGATGAAAATAAATAGCATCTGTTTAAAACTTCAGATATGAGCAAATGTTCAAACTTGAAAGATGAATGAAAGCATGGAGTGCTGTCTGCACTATATTGCACTGTCAGGCACAGCCAGAAAACAGCTGGATATGCATCAGGTCTACAAAAGATATGGTTTCAGGGTATGGGCCCCAATTTTTTGATGGAGCTTCTTTGAAAATGGCCTATTACTATATTGAACACAAAGGTTCTAGCATATAGACAAGCACTGCAATGAACTTGATCCTGTTCATAGATGTCCCATGTCTGGTCACTGAGTACGTCTATGATACAATCCGAGAAAGAATTATGGCATGATTTAGCAGGAGCCAAGCTAGCTTTAAACAATCAGCTCTGGTGCTGGTAACTAAGTTCAAGTAGTGCTAAATTCAGTCCAGGCTTATTTTCCCAGTTCCAAAGTAAGTTCCCGGGGAGACAGGAGCTACTGTAGCTAGACTGTTGCAGTGTCTGCATTGACTCAGAAACAGTTTCCCTCTCTCTGTATCCAAGGACAGTCACTTCTGTGTCCAGTGYCTAAGTACCTTCAAACACCTGGCAGTGATTTTAGCTGTGTCCGGCTGTACAAGCATTAAACCAAAGGCCAGGCTTTTACACAGTAAAATCATACTGCTTTAACCAAAGTTCACCATTCTCATATGTGGATCATGCCATTTTAATAATGTCAGAGGCAGTACTACACACAATTTGCTTTTTAGGACAGGAAGTACAGAAAAAAAAAATCCAGTTGAAGAGATAAGACAACAACCCCAGGAATCTTTCTGACCACATATTACTATTACTTACAAATACTCCTATAATAATTACTCCTCATAATAATGAGTCAATGACATCAAGCCTTGTGTGATCTGGCATGCAGCATGTGAGCTGACAGTGTTCAGACAGAAATACTCTACCTCTGTCAAACTGTCTCCTATTATAGCATGGCTGTTAACCCACCCTGCTGAATAAACTTTGGCAGCTATCATGCAAACTTCTGAAGTGAATGAATCATGGTCATAACAGATGATTGAACAGGGGTATATACAATGTGATTCCTTAATTTCTTTCAGAGGTTCACACTTCAAACCAATTGATGCAAAACTCAAGTATTATCACACTGCAAACTGAGTTCCATTTCTTTCCAAAAATCAACCTTGATCTTCTGTGAAAGCAACATAACTATAGATGGAAGGATCTGCATATTTCCAAGTAGAAATATGTTTGGTATTTCATTTTGACTCTGGAACAGTTGCAAGATCTAAGTAAGAAAGACAGGTTGTCAGATTAAGTCTTCTAGATCTTAAATTTAGGTATTGTTCATGTTTTGCTACTTTGCGACATTGCAGAAGAGCATTTCTAACCTATGACCAAGAAAAAATGAAAATTCTGTCATCAGCATTCTTAATTAGATTTAGACAAAGTACACTTAACTGGACTGCTTTCCAGTATCTACTGCTGAAGGTAGGACTGTATTTAATTTACTTTTTTTCACTACTAGTAGAATTGCAATAAATAATTTATTGGAAGGAAAAACTAAAACAGTTCTTGTCCTGAATGACATTTCTGAATGTGGTACACAGTGCAGAAACATTTGATTCCTAGGTTTCATTAACTGTGTTCAACACCTTTACTGAAGTTAAGTTAAACCTTATTCTGGATAACACATTCATAAAGTGAAGCAAAAGTTTGGCCTTGTGACAGTTACTAGGAGAAACAACTTGAAAGATATTCTTATAACTTAGATTCATTAACCTACATGGACAGAATTTTCTTTTTCTTCATTAGTATTTTTGTTTATATAGAAAAGAGCTGTAGATTTCACAAATGACAAAAACACAGTTGCATGTAGTCCTCTCCAATACTCACGACGGAATGAGGAGATAGGAGTAACGGAATCTATTCCCCATGAATAGAAAGAAATTTAAAGCACAGTTTCAACAGGAATTTTAAAAGATATTTGAAAGAATTTTTTTGTTATTAAGATGATATTGCCATCTCTTATACTTTTATTGCAAGTTCTAGAACTGTTGGTGTAATAAAAGGCATGCTCCTGGAATAAAAAGCAATGCCTAAGCAATCTCAGTATTCTCAGTATCTGCTAAAAACAAATAAACCCATGTGGCTGCAGGAAAAAAAAAAACCATGAAGCTTCATGAAAACATGAAGCATCCTAAAAGTTCAGAAAACAGAAGGTAAACAGAAAGAAGTCTGCATATCATGACAGCTGCCTGGCTTTTTTCAACCTAGAATTTTGGGGTCATGATTAATTGCCACCTCAGGCATCTAAAATCCATTAATATCATAACTGAACTTTTGGATAGATTAAAACATCATTTATTGTGCTGTTTTTATTTTGTGCTTTTCTCTGTTCCAGCAGTGAAGCCAGAGCGGACAATTTCCTTTACCAATTTCCATGCACCAGTGCACTGTTGATATGTTTAGACTCACGAACTGGCAGGCAGGGATTCTTTGAATTAAAAAGACATTCCTTAAATGAAGGCCAAAATCATTAGAAGAATTCTGTACATATCAATTTTTGTAAGATGTCTGTATTTCTTTAAATGATGTCTTTGCTAAATATTATCTCTATACAGGCTCTGACAGTCCTGTGTCATCTGCTGTTTTCCATATCATCAGCTCCACACATTCCTTTATTTTTTTCTCTTTCCTTCCAAGTTCCCTATAGGCCATCCACAAATCTCTCCTGTTACAGTTTTCTCCCTGACGTCAGCAGTTCTGTGTGGCTCACCGTGGCCTGCTGCAGACAGAGAAATGTCATTGTATCAAACCTATGACCTTGCTTTGCTTGGACAGTTATCTGTAGTATTAGCGCATTCTCTGTGACATACCACAAGAATGTGATGCAATCAACATGCTGGGCTGCCCTAAAGGAAAAGAGGAAGAGGAATGCAGGGCAGTTTGATCCGTACCTCTTGTTTGAGAGGCAGAGGTGGACCCCAATTTGCCTCAGTAAATCATCTTCATATGGAAAGTGGTGGCAGAGTCCCCATTTCAACTTTTGTCATGGATGCCTGGAATGTCTGGGCATCTACACTGTCATGTCCTTATGTCCACGGCAAAAGACAGTACCTGAAGCGCTTTTGCTAGATAATGAAAACTTTGTGCTTTTAATCTACCACTACAGTGATTGTTTTGAGTGAAGAAGCAAAGAAACTGAAAAATTTCACAGTGGTTGCTAAACATAAAGACTTTTCTGCCCAGCAGATAGCTGAAGAGATGTTATCAGATGATGATCCATAACATAGCTGAAAAGAATGCTGAAATAACTGCATAGCAATGGCTTTTATCAGTGACATTGAGCCATTGTTATTTGCAATCAAACTGAAAAAAACCTGTACATACTGTCAAATAAACAGCTTTGCTTTTATTTAGAGAATTTATGTTTTTATGAAGATGATAAAAAATGTGTTTATTAGGTTGGCGTTTCAGATTTTCTAATGTTGACTTCCTTGATCTATAGTTTCTAAGTTTTGTTTATGATGACAGATTAGTAGGAATGTGTTGTGTACATCTGCCTGGTTTTTGTTTTCAGGCTAATGCATTTGACCACAAAACGGTTAACAGGCTAAATACTGCTTTTTCCATTATATGACGTAATCTTAAGTAAAGATTCTGCATCAGGATCATGATGATGCAGTTACTTTTTTCCAGACCTGTAAAGAGCAGGGAACTGGCTTTCTGCATAATGCTACTCATCTGGTTCCAGATTTTAGTGTATGTTATTTAATAAGGATGATAATTGTATAATAGCAGTATCTTCTCCATTTCAGCTTTTAAAAAATCTTCTATTACTTCAAAGGGTCTGCTAAAATCAATTAGTAGAAACTACTTTTCTTAAACTTGGATGAATACACAGATAATTTTATATGATGAACAGAGACTTTACAACTGAACTTAATCAGGCTAGAAATCTGTGTAAATTTCTTGTACAGTTAATTTAATGAAGCAGCTGAGCATGAAGCAGAATCTGGCACTGATTCCAATCCTTTCTTAGTTTAAATTTCAGTCTTCAGAAATAACATAATATATACCATTTGTATAGCATATTACTGATGCCAGTTTTTGCCACTGTACTTTCAGTCCTGTTAAATGTAGAAGATGAAGCTCTCACTACCCATAACAATTATATAAGGGATGGCACTTTTTTACATTCTAAGGGTGTTAACTTTGTTATTCCAGCCAAGTTATAGTTTAGGAAAATACATTTTCCCCCCCTGTGTTTCAAAGTGGATAATGCAGCCTCAGTTCTTGTTCTAAGCTCATAGATAACACTGCTGTAGGCTTTAGAATGACTGGGTTTCTAAAATGAAACAAGCTGTACCATGAGCAGCAGCAAATGAAACCCGCTTTTATTTTCCGCAAAGTTGTGTCCTTTGACTGTTCACCCCTGCATTTATCTGCTCATTCTTCCATGCACTTGCTTACAGAAGCTCTAGCCTTGCACATCTTTGAACCATTTGGAGTACACAGTGTTGATCAACATGCAAGTAGGCCAACCAGAGCCAATAACTGCTCAGATAAATACTGCAGTCTTTCTCTCATTAATCACTAATTTAGATTTTTCTCCTATCTGCAGCTGCTAATGTTCATGGAGCTTGTTGGAACTTAAAATCTTTGAGATTCTGACACCCATAGTGAATTAGGGCTGACATAAGCTAACAGGTTTATAAATTACCTGAGGTGTGATGGTACTGATGGATATGGAGTGAGCGAGCACAATCTGATCAGCACACTTTCCTCAGAAAACCTAAAGAAACAAAACACAAAATATTGCAGTGTGAGGCAGGCCTGTATCCCCACAAGGTCCTGGTGAGAGCACTGTCAGATAAGGATGAGCAAATTAACTGATTACAGTATTTTTATCATACTGCCCTGCTCTTTCTTCTTCCCAGCCATTCTGTGCGGGTGTCCGTACTCTCAGGGTCTCAGAGCCCTGTTTCACGTGCTTGTCGAGGCTTGAGGGGCTACTTGGGGCAGCAGGGATCACTGTGGCAAGCTGAACAATTTGCCCTTGACTGGCACGTTCGCTTAGCCCATTTACAGCCATCTGCTGCGGGACAAAAATCTCTTCACGGGCCGCCGGTTCCCCCTGGGGACACCACGGCCTGCCTCCAGGAGGGCTGCGAGCCGAGGAGCCGGGGCTGCACGGGCAGCGGCTCCCTCCGCGGCTCTGCGCAGCGCCGTTACCCGCGGGCAGCGGCCCCCCGGGCGGGCCCTGCCGCTCCGCGCCCCTCCCCCCGCAGAGGCGGCAGGAGCCGTTTCCGCGGCGGCCGTTGGAGCGGGGCCGGGGGCGGCGCGGCTGACCTCGGCCTCGTCCCCCTCAGGTGCTCAAAGAGCTTCTCGTATAAACCTGCTGCGTCGCCAGCTGGCGCTGCAGTAAACGCGGCGCCTTCTTCACTCCTGCTTCCCGTGTGTTTCGGGCAGCCTGCGGCGCTGCCTTTCCGTGCTGGGAGCCGGAGTCACCCCGAGGGCGAGGGGGAAATACCCTCCCGCCGCCATCGCGCCTAGCTGGCGGCCTTTCCGGAGCGGGAAATGCTTCCTTTCCACAGCGCACGCCGATTTCACCGCTGCTGCCGCCACCTCCCTGCCGCGTGAGAGGAAGGCAGCCCCCCACGCCGGGGAGCAGCGGGCGGAAAGGAGCCGCACGCCCACGGGCCACCCCGCACGGCTGGCAGGCGGCGGCGGGCGGGGAGCGCGGCGCCCCCCGACGGCGGCGCAGCCTCCCCCCGCGCAGCACGGCGCAACGCCGCCGCCACCCTCCCCCACTTCGTTCTGACGGCGACGGAGTGAGCGCCTCTGGCTTGGCTGGTCCCTCCTCGCTCACCGTAGCGATGCTCCCGGCTTCTCTGCCCTCTGAGGCTGTTTTCAAGATGGCGGCCGCGCGGGCGATTCTTCACGGCCGGATTCCCGCAGCTGGGTAGAGACCTCCCCTCCGTCCCCCTTCTCCTCCGCTCCATTCCTAGCGCCGCAGGGCGCCGGGCCAGGCCTCACACTGCGATCCGCCGCCATGCCGGCCTCGCTGCATGTATGAGAGACGTCGCCGCCGTCGCGCTGGTCTCTGCTGCCGCCGCCATGGAGGAGCCGCCGCCGCCGGGGAGGTCAGTACCCGGCGCTGCCAAATAGGGAGCTGCGCTCGGAGAGCGGCGCAGGCCGCCCCCTGCCAAATCGTGGTGCCA